>NW_025745681.1:0-260000 GCF_021184085.1 Oncorhynchus gorbuscha | reverse complement strand
CATTAGCGTACAGCGTCAGCTAGCTCCCATAGTGTTTGATGGCTCAGCACAGCCAGGTGCCTGGGAGAGTTAAAGTGAGGTATAGAGGGTTCCTGCTCTGGACTCAATCACAGGGATTCCTCACCTCAGGGGTGTGACTAGTACTGTGTGTGTGTGTGTGTGTGTGTGTGTGTGTGTGTGTGTGTGTGTGTGTGTGTGTGTGTGTGTGTGTGTGTGTGTGTGTGTGTGTGTGTGTGTGTGTGTGTGTGTGTGTGTGTGTGTGTGTGTGTGTGTGTGTGTGTGTGTGTGTGTGTGTGTGAGAGAACACAGACAAAGGCCAGGGGTACTGCGGCCACAGCAAACCAGCCTAAAGAGACAGAGTGCTTATAACCAGGCATAGCTTGTTTAGAACCAAGCACTGGCCAGGGGGGTGGCGCTGCTGGTGGGAGGGGTTATCCTGATTAATTATCAACCAAAGGATTCCAGAAGCATTTCCTATTTCAACTAAGGGACTGAAGGGATTTTTTGCGGTCTACCTTTCTCAACCCTGCCTATTCTTAACTTCTTTACTTTTCTGAATTCAACCTTAACGTAATCTTAACTATACTTACTTGGCTCTACTCTGTCCCTACCTTCAGCTGTGGTGAGCATCTTACTGTGTAACGCTGTATTGAGTGGTAAACATGGTAGAGCTCAGCCAGGTGCTGGAAACGCTTGAACTTCTTCAGCATCTCCTCCTTCCTCTCCTCGTTTTCTGTGACACAGACATGCACCCCACACACACACACACACACACACACACACACACACACACACACACACACACACACACACACACACACACACACACACACACACACACACACACACACACACACACACACACACACACACACACACACACACACACACACACGCACACACACACCAAAATCAAAATCAACCAGTTACAGTAGGAATTCAGTGGTGATAGTAGTAAGATGTATATTGGTGTCAGTAGACCTACGTACCCCTAGCGATGTCCAGACACTGCATAGAGAGCATCCAGTAATAATATGCTGCGTCATTGAACCTGCTCTCCACCACGGCATTGTGGGTAAGCTGTTCCAACACCTTCACAGCCTCGCTCTGTCGGCCCGCCTTGTGGAAAGCTGCGGTGGGAGGGGAGGAGAGAAGGGAGGGAAGAGACTTAATTGCAGCGAGGAAGGGGGAACATTGCGAGCCAGAGCGGAGCTTAACACTGCTTCTATTGCATGGACAATAGAGTTTCAGCCTTATAGGAGCTGACCCCTTTCCCATTATACCCCTTTCATTCTAAGGCTGCCAGAGTTGAACAATATCACAGAAACACTTACACACCAGGGACAATTTGTACTTAACGTATTCGAGACAATGTTTTCCTCATTTTTCACTAGTAACCACAAACAGACATCTTCTAAAACAAACCCACTCCAAAATTTCAAACAGCATGCCACTTAGAAAGCACAACTCCAATAAACATGTGGTCATTTCCATGCAAAAGGACTCATGAGCACCAATATGCGACGTTCATAGGAGCATGCCACATGTAGGCTTTTTATCATGAACAGGAGTGGAGAAATATGATTTCTTTCTTTCGTCTTGAGAAAATGCAAATGTGCAATTAGGGACTGTGCTGTGTAGACTAAGCCTGCAACTTTTTTCAGCGACATAAAAGCTGACAGCATTTCACTTTCAACCATATAAAATATGCATCGAAGACAAAAACTCAAAAACATGTTGGATCGTTTTCACAGCTTTTCATTTCCTTAATACCGATCAACAAATTGATGTCATTTGGAAATCTTGCACGGAAAATCTCCCCATTCCCTAAGTGTCTCTGGCATGCGAGAGAAGCAGAAATGAATGAGAAAAATGCACCGATGTCAACTAGATCGTGGATGCTATATTCATTCTATCGATTTATGACATTCTGGTGAGCATGGCTTTATTTAATATTCTAGAGCATCAAGTAATGACAGACAATTATGAATATTCTGTTTATTTATGCATGCAGGGATGGAAACTAATGAGCGGGATTTCAATGGTGCATGTAAACTGATCCGAAATTAGACCTAAACCGGAATATGAGCTATTATCTGGAATACGGTGCGCACGTAAACCTACCCACGAGTCCCCTCTCTTTCTATTTACTGTGACCAGCATCCTGACCCCCTGAGCACCGGCCGACACCGGACATCAATGAATGCTGAAAAGTAGTTGAAATTTGGTCAGTCCACCGTGGCCTTGAGTTCAACGTCTACAGATGTAGTTTTCCGGTCCAATCCGGACCAACCTTGATTTCAACGTCTACACATGTAGTTTTCCGGTCCAATCCGGACCAACCTTGATTTCAACGTCTACACATGTAGTTTTCCGGTCCAATCCGGACCAACCTTGATTTCAACGTCTACAGATGTAGTTTTCCGGTCCAATCCGGACCAACCTTGATTTCAACGTCTACACGTAGTTTTCCGGTCCAATCCGGACCAACCTTGATTTCAACGTCTACACATGTAGTTTTCCGGTCCAATCCGGACCAACCTTGATTTCAACGTCCAGATATCTGTTGACCGGACCAAATTTGAACCAACTGTTTCACAGTTTTGAACAACACATTACAGTAAGGCACAGTAGGGTTCAGTAAAGAAAAGTACAGTCGAGTTCAGTACAGTACATAGTAGAGCACACTTGAGTACACTATAATGTACTGAACTATACGCTACTTTACTGAACTATACTCTACTTGACTATGCTGTACTCTACTGTTCTGTCTGGTATTGTACTCTATAGTGCTGTACTTTGATATCCAAACTTGTTAAACATACTGTAGACATCTATGGATGGCTCAGATTTGGTGCGGTCCAACCCAACAAAATGTGGTCTTGTTTGGTGGTGGCGCTGATTAAAATAATAGCCAGTGTGTAGGATAATACCCAAATATGCAAAGGAGGATATTGCATATTTCTACCTTTGTGTACTTATTTAGGATACATCACCATGAAGGTAACGACATTCATATCCATAATTATGCATTTCTGATCAGGGTCAAATTATGACATTTTGTAACCATAATTCTGTTATCAGGTGTAAATCCACTTCAATTACAATAACCAAAATATATTTTTAGGTGTCCTATCATAGCTGACACCCCATTCTTTCTGCAGACATCTTTTAATATTAATTCGGAGCAGATCTTTTTTTGTGTAAAACGAGGTCACATAAAAAAAACTCAGGCAGATTTTACAGAAATTATGTCACCAAATTTTGCATTATTATAAAATGTTTGGTGTGAATTGTTAAAAGTAGTCTTTGTGAATAGAGTTATATGGTTTGTTCAACTATGAAATCAATGTTTTTTGTTTGGCATACATTTTAAAGGGATACTTCGGGATTTTGGCAGAGGCCCTTTGTCTACTTCCCCAGAGTCAGATGAACTTGTGGATACCATTTTTATGTGCTAGCAGATACCTATAGACTTCCAGTCATTCATTGTGTTAACGCGTATTAGCAACGCTACAGGGGCCTAAAGTCAATTACAATCACTGTGGTGGTGGCACAATACAGCATTACTGCCCCACTAAAACACAATACAGTCAGCACGACGCCAGATTACTGCCAGGCTGAAACACAGCCAGGCCTGTTCAACTCTATACTCCACACACAGAGGATATTATGCAGGATGGATTGGATACAGCACTCAGGGTTTTTTATGGATCAAAAAGGAGCTTGGGCGGTGGGCGTGACAGGGGGCGCGATTGGCTCGTTGGTGCTGCTGATTTTGAGAGAAATCTCAAATGTCTACATGGAGATGAGAGAAATTTGGTCAGTTTTAAAGCTAATTTCCTGCAATTCTATGCATTTTGCCGTGGCTAATGCTGTGTTCTTTTGCTCAAACATAATAATAAAATATATTGCTAAATTCATTGTTTTTGGAATTTCTATTCTCCCTGAATGTCTAGCTCCCCCCAACCCCCCTGAAAAATCCCTGGTACTTTATATTAATAATCATAATCATAATTATACACTGAGTGTACAAAAGATTAGGAACGCCTTCCTAATATTGAGTTGCACCACCTTTCGCCCTCAGGAAATCCTCGTTGGGGCATGGACTCTACAAGGTGTCGAAAGCGTTCCACAGGGATGCTGGCCCATGTTGACTCCAATGCTTACCACAGTTGTGTCAAGTTGGCTGGATGTCCTTTGGGTGGTGGATCATTCTTGAAACACACGGGAAACTGTTGAGCAAAAACCCAGCAGCGTTGCAGTTCTTGACACGCTCAAACTGGTGCGCCTGGCACCTACTACCACACCCTTTTTTGTATTTTTGTCTTGCCCATTCACCCTCTGGACACAATCCATGTCTCAATTGTCTTCATCTACACTGATTGAAGTGAATGTAACAGGCGACATCAATAAGGGATCATAGTTTTCACCTGAATTCACCTGGTCAGTCTGTCATGGAAAAAGCAGGTGTTCTTAATATTATGTACACTCAGTGTAAAGCCATGTGGTGATGAGTTCTTCTGCTCACATGGGTAATCATCATTAAGAGTTGCTTGTTATAGTGCTGATTGGAAATATACATGGCATGAAACACTGTAAGCAGTCAGGACTTGCTCTGTCTCTAACTGAGGATCATGTTTTACAGTGAATAGAGAGAGCAGCACTGCAGAGGGAGGAGTGAAGAACGCTTGGATATAATAACACGGGCCAAGCTTGATATGGATTCCATATGTACCCTATGTTATACGAACTGACAATGCCCTTACAGCCCTCTGTGGTTTTCTATGATACATTGATATAGTTCTGATTCCAGAATGATCTGATGATGATTTTTATAGAAACTAGTGATAAGATGTTTCAGCCGACATGTTCTTGGCAAAGTTACCACAAAATGTGGGAACATCAAACATCGAGCTCCTATGACATATTGGGATGAGCATTCTCTCTCTTCTCTTTCTCCATCCTCACCTTTCTGTGCCTCCTCAAAGCGGTCGTTCTCAGCCAGCCACTGAGCGTAGGGCACATAGACGTCATCTTTAAACTGGGCATGTTTCTCCACCAGAGCGAAGGCCTGGGGGAGAGAGGGGAGGAAAGGCTCAATCAGATGCCTTACATATAACCAGATTATATCACTTAGAATATTTATTAGGTTTACTGTATCGTGTGTCTTTGAGGCAATATACCCAGGATAATTTGCCTAGAAATTGTCAGTGATTATTAACACAGGCTTTAAAACAGACACATCTAGCCAAAACATGAATAGAGCTCATTACTAATGTGATATGTTAAGGTTAGCATATTAGACTGATTTCATGTCATGGTCAATTAGTGTGCAGCTATGGTTGTTTGAGTGACATGCTGTAGTAGAATTGTATGACAGTAGCCTACAGAGGCATACCTGCCTGTCATCTTGATTGATTAACCTAATTGTCCAATAGCAAGACTTTCATTAAGCCTTCCACCTTCTCTTTTTCTCGTCCTTTCTCTCTCTCAGGATCAAATGAACGAACGGGTGAGAAAGCTCCTCAGACGCTGTGCATGATTCATACAATATGAATGTGATTTAATGTTCTAGTCTTTTGGCATTCTCTCTGTTTCACAGTGGAAATCACACGTTTGCGCTCAGTTCCACCCATAACTCACTTAAACACTTAGAACATTTAGTATTTTCTCCATGTCTCCCCAGCTAGCACATAACATTCTGAGAAACATATGTTTCTTAGAGCTTGGTTAGAGCGTGGTTGCCCTATGGTTATTTTGCACATAACCTTCCCACAACATTCTGGTAATGGTGCAAGATAACCAGCTAGCACATAACGTTCTGACAACCTTATGTTTCTTAGGTGGGAATTTCAGTAATTCAGCGTAATGTCTCCTACAGGTTTCCTCATTGTTCTATTTAAAGTAATGTTCTCAAATTGTACCAAGAACAACGTTCTTCTGTGGGAATTTCAGTACTTCAGCATAACGTTTTCTGCAGGTTTCCTCATGGTTCTATTTAATGTCATTTTCTCAGAACATTAAGAAAACGACCCATAAAAAACACAAGTAAACATTTTTAACGTTCAAAGAACGTTCTAAGAATGTTATTTATATACATTCAATTTTCAGCGTCACCAAAACTCTGTGTTCAGGTGTGTTGGCCACACCCACTAATTGGCTACACCTAAACTTAATGAGTGCTTGTTTCAATTGAAATGGGGACTATTTTCAATAGACAAAAATCAACAGCTTTGTATGAGTTAAAGAACATTGGCATGCTACAGTAGCTCCATGCTGGTGGCGCAGTGGACTAATTCCATGGACAGAAAACAGAAGATCACAGGATCGAATCGCACGGACACCGTGGCAAAATAAAAATACAAATGTAATGTGTTTACATGACTAGTGCCTAACCAAATGAATTGCCATGTGTCCTATCTGTTCTTGGAGTTCAAAACAGTTAACCCAAAGCTGTGTTATTAAAAATCTTATTAGAACGTTCTCAGAACATTATTTAATTACCTTCAAATAACCTATAATTTCAGTTTTTAGAACAATAATAAAACATTCCCAGAACCTCCCTGCAACCTAAAAAATTAGCATTCCCAGAACAGGCAAAATGTTCACTTCCATTCTCAGAATGTTTAAAATATTTATGGCTTTGTTCCCAGAACTAATGGGAAACCAAAGTTCCCACAACTTCCAAAGAACCAAATATGTTAGCTGGGTCTGTGGTATGCGCTGCTCTGATGGGGCAGTTGAGTCAAAACAGAAAACAGTTCTTAGCTAAGGCTCTTTAGTGCTTTGGACCGCTGGGTGCTTCTCACATTCTAGTCATCCTAGGCAGAGATTTAGAGGAAATCTCTAGCTTGGCCGGCAGCTTTGCTCTGGTTTTATAGAACATGGTTTCAGTTTGTATTGTTCCAGTAAATTTGCAGTGTCATTTTCTGTGTTCTGGGTTAGACCTACACTCAATGGCTAAAAGTATTGTCATTCCAAGTTCCTGGGCATTAATATGGAGTTGGTCCCCTCTTTGCGGCTACAACAGCCTCCACTCTTCTGGGAAGGCTTTCCACTAGATGTTGGAACATTGCTGCGGGGACCTGCTTCCATTAAGCCACAAGAGCATTAGTGAGGTCAGGCAATGATGTTGGGCGATTAGGCCTGGCTCATCTCAAAGATGTTCGATGGAGTTGAGGTCAGGGCTCTGTGCAGGCCAGTCAAGGTGTTACAAAAAGAATTTGACAAACCTTTCCTGTATGGACCTTGCATTGTGCATGGGGGCATTGTCATGGTGAAACAGGAAAGGGCATTCCCCAAACTGTTGCCACAAAGTTGGAAGCACAGAATCGTCTAGAATGTCATTGTATGCTGTAGTGTTACGATTTCCCTTCTCTGCAACTAAGGGGCCTGGCCCGAACCATGAGAAACAGCCCCAGACCATAATTAATCCACCAAACTTTAGAATTGGCACTATACAGTCGGGTAGGTAGCGTTCTCCTATCATCCGCCAAACCCAGATTAGTCCGTCGGACTGCCAGATGGTGAAGGGTGATTCATCACTCCAGAGAACGTGTTTCCACTGCTCCAGAGTCCAAAGGCAACAGGCTTTACACCACTCCAGCCGACGCTTGGGATTGCGCATGGTGATCTTAGGCTTGTGTGTGGCTGCTCGGCCAAGGAAACCCATTTCATGAAGCTCCCGATGAATAGTTGCTTCCGGAGACAGTTTGGAACTCGGTAGTGAGTGTTGCAACCAAGGACAGATGATTTTTCCACACTACGCACTTCAGCGGTCCCATTCTGTGAGGTTTTGTGGCCATTGTTGCTCCTAGACGTTTCCACTTTACAATAACAGCACTTACAGTTGACCAGGGCAGCTCTAGCAGGGCAGACATTTTAAATTTGACGAACTGACTGGCTGGCATCCTATGACAGTGCCACATTGAATGTCACTGAGCTCTGCAGTACGGGCCATTCTTCTGCCAATGTTCGTCTATGGAGATTGTACGGCTGTGTGCTAGATTTTATACACCTGTCAGTAACGGGTGTGGCTGAATTAGCCGAATCCACTAATTTGATGTATGAGGTATACTTTCTGATGAGCCAAGTAAGATACAATACTGTAGCTGTGTCCAACAGGTGTAAGGACCATAAGTGAAATGTGAATGGTTCTGACTGACCTCATCCCAGTGTCGTGCCTCCACGTGCAGATGCACCAGGGCCTGCAGGTCTCCCATCTTGGAGTAGGTCTCAGAGGCATAACCATGGTGCTTCAGCTTCTGGAAATAGGCCGCACACTTAGCCAGTGGTTCGCGCTCCGCCTTATCCAGCTTACGGGCTATGTCAATCAGCCTGATAGGGGAGTTGAGGAGAGATGAGATCAGATGGAGTGGGAGGGTGTGTGTGTTAATGTGTGTAGTATGGGAAGCTGTCAAGCCTGATAAAGCTTAACGGGGCCAACCAGTCTTTCCCTGTGTTTGTTATGCTGGGCCTGCCTTAGCCTAGGTGGTCTGGGCCAGAGTGGGGGTGTGATTGACAAGCAGCAGACACTGGGTCAGAGAGGGAGCCCGTGGGGAGCCTTGATAGGACCACAGGACCAGCCTTATGTATCTGCCTGCTTCCCAATCACACACCCACCACGCTTTCAAATGACACCATGACTCACAGGAGGGACGAAGAGAGGAGAACCAAGAGCTGTGTGGGTATGTATGTATGTACAGTGGGGCAAAAAAGTATTTAGTCTGCCACCAATTGTGCAAGTTCTCCCACTTAAAAATATGAGAGAGGCCTGTAATTCTCATCATAGGTACACTTCAACTATGACAGACAAAATGAGAAAAACAAAATCCAGAAAATCACATTGTAGGATTCTTAATGAATTTATTTGCAAATTATGGTGGAAAATAAGTATTTGGTCACCTACAAACAAGCAAGATTTCTGGCTCTCACAGACCTGTAACTTCTTCTTTAAGAGGCTCCTCTGTCCTCCACTCGTTACCTGTATTAATGGCACCTGTTTGAACTTGTTATCTGTATAAAATACACCTGTCCACAACCTCAAACAGTCACACTCCAAACTCCACTATGGCCAATACCAAAGAGCTGTCAAAAGATACCAGAAACAAAATTGTAGACCTGCACCAGGCTGGGAAGACTGAATCTGCAATAGGTAAGCAGCTTGGTTTGAAGAAATCAACTGTGGGAGCAATTATTAGGAAATGGAAGACATACAAGACCACTGATAATCTCCCTCGATCTGGGGCTCCACGCTAGATCTCACCCCGTGGGGTCAAAATGATCTCAAGAACGGTGAGCAAAAATCCCAGAACCACACGGGGGGACCTAGTGAATGACCTGCAGAGAGCTGAGACCAAAGTAACAAAGCCTACCATCAGTAAAACACTACGCCGCCAGGGACTCAAATCCTGCAGTGCCAGACGTGTCCCCCTGCTTAAGCCAGTACATGTACAGGCCCGTCTGAAGTTTGCTAGAGAGCATTTCGATGATCCAGAAGAAGTGTTCGTCGTGTTTGGAGGACAAAGAATGCTGAGTTGCATCCAAAGAACACCATACCTACTGTGAAGCATGGGGGTGGAAACATCATGCTTTGGGGCTGTTTTTCTGCAAAGGGACCAGGACGACTGATCCGTGTAAAGGAAAGAATGAATGGGGCCATGTATCGTGAGATTTTGAGTGAAAACCTCCTATCAGCAAGGGCATTGAAGATGAAACGTGGCTGGGTCTTTCAGCATGACAATGATCCCAAACACACCGCCCGGGCAACGAAGGAGTGGCTTCCTAAGAAGCATTTCAAGGTCCTGGAGTGGACTAGCCAGTCTCCAGATCTCAACCCCATAGAAAATCTTTTGAGGGAGTTGAAAGTCCATATTGCCCAGCAACAGCCCCAAAATATGTGGTCCTTCTGTAGCTCAGTTGGTAGAGCATGGCGCTTGTAACGCCAGGGTAGTGGGTTCGATTCCCTGGACCACCCATACGTAGAATGTATGCACACATGACTGTAAGTCGCTTTGGATAAAAGCGTCTGCTAAATGGCATATATTATTATTATTATTAAAATATCACTGCTCTAGAAGAGATCTGCATGGAGGAATGGGCCAAAATACCAGCAACAGTGTGTGAAAACCTTGTGAAGACTTACAGAAAACGTTTGACCTCTGTCATTGCCAACAAAGGGTATATTATATGATTATATTATTGACCAAATACTTATTTTCCACCATAATTTGCAAATATATTCATTAAAAATCCTATAATGTGATTTTCAGGATTTTTTTTATCATAGTTGAAGTGTACCTATGATGAAAATTACAGGCTTCTCTCATCTTTTTAAGTGGGAGAACTTGCACAATTGGTGGCTGACTAAATCCTTTTTTGCCCCACTGTATGTATGTATGTATGTGTGTATGTGTGTGTGCTACCCACATGTCGACCCAGCCGTGTTCTCCTATGATGTCGATGGCTTTGAGGTGTTCTCCTGCAGTCAGGTACATCTGAGCAGCGGCCCGCGGCTCCTTGCTGTTCTTAGCCCAGTCGGCCTGCTTGGACATCAGCATGCGAGTGTTTTTAGGGTCTGCCGCGCCCACAAACTCCTACAGAGGGACAGGAAGAGAGGGAGGGTGGGTGAGACAGACAGGCCCATCTGGGTCAGGACCTGGAGAGGGGGGACATGGAGTCACATAAACAGGCCAGGATTCCCCCGCTGGTGTCCTCCAGCGCTAAAATAAATGGCCTCGAGGAACAGATGGCCACACAAATATACAGCAGCACACTCGCACGCATGCACGCACGCACGCACGCACGCACACAGGGAGGGAAAGGAAAATAATTTCCATTCAACAACTGACACTTGGAAACGTGTAATGCTACAGCCTGTGTGTGTGTGTGTGTGTGTGTGTGTGTGTGTGTGTGTGTGTGTGTGTGTGTGTGTGTGTGTGTGTGTGTGTGTGTGTGTGTGTGTGTGTGTGTGTGTGTGTGTGTGTGTGTGTGTGTGTGTGTGTGTGTGTGTGTGTGTGTGTGTGTGTGTGTGTGTGTGTGTCATTGGAATAGCATACACACCCACAGCCCCGCAAGGCAGGATGCCACCAAGCTTAGATTATTTATTTATTCGGGGGGGGGGGGGGGTAGCAAAAGATAGCATAAGAACACATCATGAGCCATGAAATGTATTTATAGAATTACAGGAGATTAGCTTTAAAACTGCAAAAAAAAACGTGTAGAATAGCAGGAAATTACTTCTAAAATAGCAATAATTTTTCAGAGCCTCATGGTAAAATATTATGATATTAGCAATAAACCTGCACAAAATGTTTCCTTAAAAATGTATAAAATGTATAAAATGTATTTATTTATTTTAAAAATGTAAATGGTGTGCGTGTGTGTATTGCCGGGATAATATATAGCGAGACATCTAGTGATGTATGTGAAGGAGATCTGCCAATGTACAGGTCCTCTATTTGGCATAAGTACACAGTGAGTGAAAACACATGCTGGGATTACCTCTACATGCTCCCGTAGTTTGAACGTCTGTGTGTGTGTGTGTGTGTGTGTGTGTGTGTGTGTGTGTGTGTGTGTGTGTGTGTGTGTGTGTGTGTGTGTGTGTGTGTGTGTGTGTGTGTGTGTGTGTGTGTGTGTGTGTGTGTGTGTGTGTGTGTGTGTGTGTGTGTGTGTGTGTGTGTGTGTGTGTGTGTGTGATCTCACATGTTTGAACATATTGTATGTAGAGCCTGTGTGCAACGTGCATTAGTGTGTGGGTGTACAGTATAGGCACATTCAAACATTCATCGAAAGTCTGTGATTGTCCAATGTCTAACACTCACCTTTAGCCATACTTGAGGTTATGCGAGTGTGTGAGTACTCGTACTCACCTTAGCGTACTCAAACATGCGCAGGTCAGTGTACATGCTGAGAGCTCTGGAGTCCAAGCCAGTCCTCTTGTAGAGCCTGGCAGCCTCGTGGAATTTCCCCTGGTAGGCATAGACATCCGCAAGGAACAGCTCAGTGTCGCTCTCACCTCTCTTCTTCCTCTCCTGCCAATCCATCGGCATGGACACAGAGAAAGACATGAGATAACAAAGTGGAGTCAGTTTCACCCTGATACTCCACTATCAGTCCATAGTCTCATGTACACCGAGTTTACAAAACATTAAGAACACCTTCCTAATATTGAGTTGCTAGCCCATGTTGACTCCAATGCTTACCACAGTTGTGTCAAGTCTTGACACGGGAAACTGTTGAACATGAAAAACCCAGCAGCGCTGCAGTTCTTAACACAACCCGGTGCGCCTGGCACCTACTACCATACCCCGTTCAAAGGCACTTAAATATTGTCTTGCCCATTCACCCTCTGAATGGCACACAAACACAATCCATGTCTCAAGGCTTAAAAATCCTTCATCTACTGTTTGAAATGGATTTAAGATCAACAAGGGATCATAGGTTTCCCCTGGATTCACCTGGTCCGTCTATGTCATGGAAAGAGCAGGTGTTCTTAATGTTTTGTACACTCAGTTTTTTTCATACAGTATGCAAACACAGACACAAAGCCTGTTTCGTGGAATTCAATGATCCATTGTTTCCATGTCTACACTCAACACGCAAAAAGAACATGACAATCAAAGACTGAAAGTCCAAAGCAGCTTTTTTAACTCAATATTAACTCATTGCTAGGTGACAATTAAGAACCTTACTGTGATTGTTTTCCATCAAAATAGCTTCTTTGCAAAGAGCAATTTCTCAAGCAAGAATTTTGCTAGGACTGTCTGGGAGTGGTCTGTGTGGGGAGGGGGAAACTAGCTGTTATTGGCCAAGGGGTGTGGAACTCTCTTTTTTATTGGTCTATTAACTCATTTACCGCTTGGTGATGTTACCAGGCAGACCAAAACTCCATCCCAACAAAACAGGCTGAAATTACAGGTGGTCTTTTTTAAATAGCTCTTACACTAAATGTGCATTATCATATTCTTCACAATTTCACACTATTATTCCAACCTCAGTGTGGAAATATATAAAACACAGGAAATTCCGTTTAAGACTCCACTGGGCCTTTAATCAGGGAAACGCATGCAATTCCAACAATTCCCTTCCTCTGTCTCACCTTGATGCAGTGGCGTGTATTAATGGGTGCCAAAACATGTACTAAGAATTATTATTATTATTTTTATTTTTTCGTCTCTCTGTGTTTTCAGAATTTTCCTTAAATTCACAAGAGGCTGAATATACTGTATCTCTCCAGAGAAAGCATCCGAGTGAGCGAAACAGCGCTCCTCTGTCTCCGTATGTGTAGGCCAGCTATCTGGTCATAAAGAGTATGACATTGTTGCAGCCCGTAGCATTGAATGCAAGGGAAGCCACAGACCAATCACTGAGTGAGCTCAACTGTGAATGGTCCTGGCACACCAAAGAAAAGAGAAGCCAGTTTGGATTTGGCTTCACTCCTATCACAGAGAACTACATCATCGATAGAAACAACTTGAAATGTTGCATCTCGTTATGTTGTTGTCCTCCGGTGGCTAGCTAGCTAAACTTGGCCCTTTCCTAAATTAGCCATGGATGGAGACAGGGATTTGGACATGTGGTTTTAGTTAAATCCCCATACTGGCCAATGATTATAATGGGGATTCTGATCCAAACATAAACTGCATTGTGCCCCTGGCCTGAGAGGATGGATGTTCAATATGTAACTAGATGTAGAAGGCTAATGTTAACTAGCTAACGTTGTCCATGAAAGGAAGTTAGGCTAGCCAGCAAGCATTTTAGCCAGGTAAATAAAAATTCTATAAACGTGTGTACTGTATGACAGTACATAGACTGTTTCGTCAACATGAAAGAGAGGAGGATGGCATTCATTGGCGTTTCTCTGCAAGTAGGGTGAGTCAACATATTTTTTTAATTTGCACAAACGCACACACACACACAAATCAGAAACCATGTAGAGCCACACCATAAATGTTTTTTGGTATTTTTTAATTGTCACTGTATTAGACTAAGCATAGGTGATTAGATGATGTTGACTTGTACTAACTCTCCACGGTTCTAAATCAATGGTTGTTTAGTAGTCTGAAAATGTCGGAAACATGTACTTTCTTGACCATGCTGTAGGTCATGTAGCTATTGGTTACATGCATTATGCTTTGTAGACTTCACCAGACAGAGGTTGCTCTCTGGTTTTATGATGAAATAAAGGTGTGATTGAATTTATTTTGCCACTGTCTTCTTATTGTCTCGGCCTTAGGTCTATATATCACAGTCGCAAGGCATATGAACTAACAGGTTATAAAGCAAACAACGCAATAATCACAACAGCTATGTTGTAATATGGCATTTGTTTCTGGCTTAGCTTCTTACCCATCATGCACCGCTACTGCTTTGATGACGTCATGGGCAGCTCTGGTCAGCCAGTAAATCCATCCTGATTAAAGCTATGTGGTCTGTTCTGTTTTCTACAGCCACAAACTCTGATCTTGGATTCATACAATTCAGACTAATCCATTATTCATTATTCATGTGAGGGGAGTGTGTCTGTGCCATATTGTACCTCAATGCTGTTGATGAGCTCCAGGTAGCGCAGGTCTCGTACTCTGATGAATGCCTGAGAGAGAGACACACGGGTAAACAGAATGAGTGGAACTCTTACAGTATCCAGAGAATCCACTCAGACCACATCCTTCAGCTATTCTATCACACTAGTCAAACGAGGATGAGAGAGGTTCAACATACAAATAGCTTCAGGCTGCACCATCTAGTGATGGACACTAGCATTGCAGTGGTTCCTGGTTGAAAACGTGTGTGTGTGTGTGTGTGTGTGTGTGTCTGACCTTCTTAGAGGTGTCAAAGTCGAGGCCCTCCAGTGCTTCCGTGGCCAGATCCCTCCAGTCACTGTCAGTCACACCCAGGCAGGCGATCTGATAGGCCTCCTTGAACATCCTCCTCTCCAGATACTGGTACATGGGAGCCGACTAGGGAGAAGGGAAAGGAAGAGGGAACCAGTCAATTCAACATATAATTAGAAACACAAATAAACAGAAGAAAAATAAAGCTCAGTTCTTCAAGTATTAGTCTTCCAGCCCACCTGAGGCACCTCCACAGCGGACATGGAGTACACGTGCAGGCAGAAGATCTTGGAGCCGTTGTAGCCCACCACGAAGCCCTGCAGCTTCTGCTGATGCACTGGGAAGTTACTGGCCTTGATGTTGAGGTAGCCACTGCCTGAGAAACACAGCATGTCCTCACACTGGGTGTTCCAGGCTACGCTGTTAGCATTGGGCTCCTGGGAAGTAGGGAAGTTAGGGGAAACAGAGGCGAAGGAAAGGAGTGGGACAGCAAGGGAGACGGGTGTTATACTTTACCCCCACAAACATAACCGGTGAACCCTAATTTTAAACTGAAGCCACCTCGACCGTGGCCTTAGTAACTCTTGACCCCTAACCTCTGACCTGGAAGAGCAGCTCCTTGGTGTGGATGTCGTAAACCAGGCAGGTGTTGTGTTCGTCCACCACGGCCAGCTTGCTGCGGGATGTACTCATGTCCAGACAACGCACAGACGTAGACTGCTTCAGCAGAGTGATGGCAAATGGGTTGTCAACAAAGATCTTTAGGATCTGAAGAGAAAATTAATAACACAGGATTTGATTGAATTGAGGCACAGGAAATAGCATCTCAATAAGACTAACCTGGATAAATACAAGTAAGTTAGCTAAGAGTTTGTGTGTACTGTATGTCTGTCTGTCAGTCATACTCACAGCTCCATTCTTCAGCCCCACCAGTAGGCCCTCTCTGCCCGGTGGGCCACCAATCACTTTGATGTAGCGAATCAGAGACTCCATAAGCCACTCCTTCTCCTTGATACTGGTGAAGGACAGACACTGCAGCCTCTTCTCCTGAAGAGGAGGGTCAGAGAGGAGACAGTGACAATTTGCCTGACGACTCGCTACATACTGTACTTCATTGTGAGATCATTGAAGTAATTTGCCATCATTGAAGTAATTTGTGATGTCAATATGAGGGGTGATGTACAAAACAAAGTCATCAGCGATTGGATCATTTCTAACCAATCAGAGTATCAAAGGCATTTACGAATTTTCAAAACCCTGCTTTACCCATATGTGTTCTGGATCTGACCCAACTCATCGGTTTCTGGGACTAATCAGAATGTCTAGAATGTGTTTCTAGAAATCATTGGGGAGGTACTTAGATCCAGACTCATTGTAGAGAAGAAACTAACGTCTGTGGGCGTGGCGTATCTTTAGGCCAGAGCAAGGAGTTTAGATAGCCAGACAAAGTAAGAATACCACCATGTTAAAACACCAGAGCATCAAACACAGGCATATCTATTTAGTATATTTTATGCATTATCTGGCCACTACTGTAATTCATTCATCACTACCACTTTGTCTACTTTTAATATTTTACACTTGCTCTTAATATATCCTTCTAATCTTTCTATCCATATTTTTCATTCTCATTCAATGCTCTGTGAAGATAAAGTCTGATTTGATTTGACACAGACAACCACAGCCCGGTCAGAGGTTAGACAGTCTTAACAGAGAAACCATCAGCCTCAGTTGGTGAAGCTGTAGCAGGGCTATTAGAGGCAGATTTAAAGCACTTCTGTCACACACACACAGATTTAGGGGAAAATAATACACAGAGTTAACTCCGGACTGCTCGCCCTCCCCTCCTCCTCTCTGTCAAACCACAGAGACACAAACCAGAGAGGAAACCACCAGAGACATCCAGCCAGGTTCCACAGTGCTGTGTTGGTAACCTCTCACGCCTCGCCGCCTCATTTAGGCTGTCTGATGGCTGAGGAAAAGAGACTAAGTGACAGAGTCTCTATTTTTTTATTTCACCTTTATTTAACCAGATAGGCCAGTTGAGAACAAGTTCTCATTTCCAACTGCAACCTGGCCAAGATAAAGCAAAGCAGTGTGACATAAACAACACAGAGTTACACATGAAATAAACAAATGTACAGTCTATAACACAATAGAAAAGTATATATACAGTGTGTGTAAATTAAGTAAGATTAGGGAGGTAAGGCAATAAATAGGCCATATTGGCAAAATAATGAAAATTTAGCAGTTAAACACTGGAGTGATAGATGTGCAGAAGATGAATGTGCAAGTAGAAATACTGGGGTGCAAATGAGCAACAAAATAAATAATAATATGGGGATGAGGTAGTTGGGTGGGCTATTTACAGATGGGCTGTGTACAGGTGCAATGATCTGTAATCTGCTCTGACATCCGGTGCTTGAAGTTAGTGAGGGAGATACGAGTCTCCAGCTTTAGTGATTTTTGCAATTCTTTCTAGTCATTGGCAGCAGAGAACTAGAAGGAAAGGCAGCCAAAGGAGTAATTGGCTTTGGGGGTGACCAGTGAAATATACCTGCTGGAGCACGTGCTACGGGTGGGTGCTGCTATGGTGACCAGTGAGCTGAGATAAGGTGGAGTTTAACCTAGCAAAGTCTTATAGATGACCTGGAGCCAGTGGGTTTGGCGACAAATATGAAGTGAGGGCCAGCCAACGAGAGCATACAGGTCACAGTGGTGGGTAGTATATGGGGCTCTGGTGACAAAACAGATGACACTGTGATAAACTGCATCGAATTTGCTGAGTAGAGTGTTGGAGGCTATTTTGAAAATGACATCGCCAAAGTCAAGGATCGATAGGATAGTCAGTTTAACGAGGGCAGCATGAGAGAAGGATGCATTGTTGTGAAATAGGAAGCCTACACCCTTAAGCTGGGGTAGGCAACTAGATTCAGCCACGGGCCAATTTTTATCAGAGCGGATGGTCGGGTGCCGGGAAATAATTATAATAATTTGTACACTGGAAATTGACCACAACTAAGCCCATACAGAGGTTCTATTGGATTACATTGAGACATAATCACATAATGTCTCTTTTTTTATTTGTGGAAATACTTGGGAACAGATTTCCATGGTAATTGTACAGTCTTTTTTAACAACAAAAATAAAGAAACCCCCCCCCAAAAAAATGATTTGATATTTATTTTTTTAACCAAAAACTTTAGGGGTCCCAATAAAAAAAAAACACTTGCGGGCTGTTTTTTGCCCACGGGCTGCCTGTTGTCACCCCTGCCCTAAAGGAGCACAGATACAGCTGGAGCCTATAAGAAGGATAGGAAGAAACATCTGGACGACCACTGGCTCTAACCATCCATCTCTGGCCTCTCTCTCTAGGGTGTTTTGGAGTAGCGACGCAGCGCTAACCGCTAATTCACTGGGTTTCAAATATGATAACAGCATGCTAATGTCTCTCGGCAGGGTCTTTCGCAATCTGTCACCGATGCATTAGTATAATTCACATGAGACGATGTCTCTGCAGGCCAGTGTTACTGAGTTTGTGTTGGTATGGCACTTTAGGGACATGCTTATAACGGAGTGTTTGAGAAAAGCCTCAAGCCAAAAGCAAATCCCGGGACAACAGTTATTAATCAAAGTATTTAGTCTAAATACAGACATTAATGTGAGCAAATAATATGACACAACTACCACTATAGTTTAGATGTGTGTCTGGGGGAAGTAGGTGATAGGGTATGACTTTGGGATTGGGTAGAAGTCTCACCTGACACAGGATGATGTGCTGGGAGCAGACCACGAGCAGGTTGCACTCAAACTTTCTGCAGATCTTCTCCTTGATGCGGTAGTGCATGTCCGAGGAGTCGTCAGAGTACAGCTCGTAGATGAGGATCTTCTCAGGCAGCTGGATGGCCAGGCGGTTCCTGTAGATAGCTATCTTCTTCACAAGCTCTCTGCACTTGATCCTCACTGGGCACGAAGAAAGCACAAAAGTAGGAGGCACAGTTAGAACAGGGCATATAATCCCAGTCCCCAATAGTCCTGAATAGACCAGATGGTGTGACTCTACATAGCCTTCCAATGGACCACCGTATTGCTTACACCCATCCAGTTCCATCAGATCTGCTAACACTGAAGAGGTAAAAGGTCACGCAACGTGCTACAGATTTGAATGTGAATAAAACAAACAGGCCTTTTCTGAATTCTAATAAGAGAAGTACAACACTGTGTACTGTCTAAATCAGAGCTATCCAACCTTGTTCCTGGAGCGCTACTGTCCTTTAGGTTTTCACTCCAACCCTAATCTAGCGCAACCTGATTTTAATAATTAGCTGGTGGATAAGCACAATCGGGTTAGTTACAACTGGGGTTGAAGCGATAACCTACAGGAGGGTAGCTCTCCAGGAACAGGGTTGGGGAGCCCTAGTCTAAATGAATCCACCTTTCTGTTCAGTGATGAGGTGCTGGACGATGACATCGGTCATGCTGTCTCTGTAGGCATAGCGGTCCTTGTACAGGCCGTGCACCGTGCTGAAGATGAGCTGGAAGAAGGCTATGGTCCCATCCTGGCAGCCCAACACCTAAACAGAGGAGAGGAAATGAGAGTTCAATGTAGCAGTGGTTCCCGTTAACACTTTCATGAAAAGACAGAGAGACAGGGTGTTCCTTCTTTTTGTTAGAGCCCTGTCTGAGACAATGTGGAGATGTCAGCAAGGTAGCACCTTATGCCCTCCCATATGAGTTGTTAGTATTAATATAATCCAAAATAAAAAATATAGTGATATTACTTCCTTGTTCTCTATGGGTGATCACAGATGCTTTCTCCACAAGTTAAAAAGAACTCATCTCTAAATGTGTCCCAAAGTGACATGAGGTTGCATCAACACTTGATCTGACAGATGACATCTGTAGTGTTGTCAGTAGCATTTTATCATTTCAGCTCTTCGTTCTTCACAACATGTCTCAGCATCATATCAGCACTATTTAAAATTATAGCGTTCCAATACAGTTCACTTTAGACACACGCACGTAACACGCTCACACATTTACCCAAATGTACACACACGTGACTAAAAGAAACACACCACATAGTTGGAGTCAGGTTTGACTCTACAGGTCCACACCCAGGAGCTCTGTTCCCCGATGGTGCCGAGCCGCACCCCATCTTTGGTGTAGAGGGAGGCCTGCTTGTCAGAGCCACCCATCACAATGTACTCCCCCTTGGAGAAGTAGCTGACACAGCAGGGGTCATAGGTCAGAGTTCTGTCCTTCCCAATCTGAGAGAGAGAGAGGAACAGATATTGAAATAAAGTCTACTTCACATTTATTGACCTTTAACTGGGCTATACTTGTCTAGGCCAAGGATTTCCCCTGACTTGGGGAATGGCCTATTTTGTTACCAGAGCCACAGGGTTGTGCACTATATTGGGAAAGCCTACAGTCCTTAGCCCATCCCCTTAAGCGCCTGACCAAAGAGATGGAAAAACACATACACACTTTCTTGCTTCTAAATAGGCTCTATTGTGCTGGCACTTGAAGTCCTTTTGCGCAACGTCATATCAGTTCCCCGACTCTGTGCATCTGTTTCTCCTCACGCTGAAAAATAACCGCCTGACAGTCCATTCTTTTACCCTGAAATAAAACCCTTTTGGACAACCTCCCTTTTTTCATTACAGACTACTCATAGCACGGTAATCAAAACAGCATGTTCACTTACACTGATAAACAGCCCAGTGACAACACATGAGACTAAGGTTCCATGGCAGGGTAATGAAACAGTGCATATTTGTCTGTAATTACAATATTACCCAGGGGGATATGGGGGAGGAGTAGTGACGGAATCATTATTAAATGGCCAAACAGGATCATTTCCAGTGCAGTGTTACGGTTTCAATAGTCCCTGACAGGCTAATTGCAACAGAAAATACAGGGCTTAAAGGTCTCAGACAGTGGCCTCCTTAAGTGGTTTATGTGTTATCGTGGATGAGTGATAGCACCGAGGCCATTGGGGCTTCGTTGACCAATCACCGGTGCCCATCTGGGAGCACAACCTAAACCTGTGGTCATAACCTAGGCCTCTTGATCTGTCACCAATTCAGTGATTAGAGTGTCCGTCCTGCGATTGGAAGATCGAGAGTTGGATCCTCGGGCCGAGTCATATCAAAGACTGTAAAAATGGGACCTAATCCATCCTTGCTTGGCACTCAGCATGAGATAGATTGGGGGTTGCGATATACTAACGTCCTGTGTACTTGGCTCATGCTCCTGCTCCCATGAGCTGTTTCGGCTCATACAAGTCAAGACTCATGAAGCGCTACTTACTTGACCTGTATGTAACAACTTTGTGTCCTACACACCGATGTGCTACACAGTAGTTTCTATTAAGAAAAGTTGTTCTTTTCAATATCTTTCACCATTGCATTTTTAGTATATTTTATGTTTTATTTTATGTTAGACATGTAGACTATTTATTCATTTGCTGTGGAAACAAACCCAAAATGTTTATCTAACATGTTCCCACTATCCAGATGGGCCGGAAGAAGGCAAAAACATTTATTAAATTCCAGGCGCCTGAAGTAAATGTTGGGGAGATGGTTCACGGACATGCGTTTTGCAGACACACACCTGTTTTCCACTGAGCTGGTAGAAGGACAGCTTCTGCCCCCAGTCTGCCACAGCCAGGATGTCATTGTGCTCATCCCTAAGAGAGACACTCCAACATGAGTTTATATTTTCCACTTTAACATTCTGACAATTAACCTAGATTTAGAAAGATTTCAAATCTTATTCACCCAAAAGGTACATTAAACCCTACATCTCACTGGTATGGTAAAAGTAAGTGTCCTATATCATTGTGTTGCCTCCAAACATATAAATCTAGACCTAACCAAAGTATTTCCCTGAGCTTTGATGTTACCTTTCTCAATTTCTCTGTCCTCCCTCTCTGCCTTCCCTACCTGAGCTGGCTGAAGTGGTCTGGATCAGAGAACCCTCCCTGCAGCATGGGCTCCTCCTCCTCTCCTTCAGGCCTGTCCGTCTCTGCTCCTCTTCCTACCTGCCTCTCTCTCTCCAGCTGCCTGCCTAGCCCCAGGACCTCTACCCTGCTACTGCAGCTCTGGCTGTAGGCGGTGTCAATGACCAGGCACAGGGGCTCTGGCATGCTGCTGTCCACATCCACCGCCTCGTCGTCCTCTCCCTCACAGAAGGGCATCCACTTCCACCAGTCCCTGTCAGAGCCTGCCTGGTCAAACACTGACACTTGCTGGCCATACACTGTCATTCTCTGATTTTCACTACCATGCTTGTTTCACATTGTGAACTGGCAGCTTAAAAAGACTCAATACAGAGAAATATCATTCAGAAAAAAATGTATTATTGTTGATTTCAAAAGCAATAAACCTTTACTCTCCAAGACATTGCACACACAGGTTTAAAATGTTTTACACAGCAAAAAGCCCACATGAGAGGTGAGTGACTCACTTGGAGGGGTTCCATGCGATGGACCAGATAGGAGAGGAGGATCCTCCTGGTCGCTCTATTTTCACCTTCTCCTCTCCGTTCTTATTCCTGATGCTCACCACCCCGTTCATCATGCCCAGGGCCAGGTACTGACCGTCGTTGGTCCACCTGCGGTCAAAAGGATTATGACAATACTGACCAGAAGAGGCAATCCAAACAAAAAGGAGAGCAGCCATTTGTCAATACTCACCCACAACATGTTATCTTGCTGTTGACTTTGTGCTTGGATACAGATTTCTGTTCTGGGGACCACAGGCCTAGAGAGAGAAACAAATGATACAGATGCTGCTCTTATGACTGCATGTCTTCAACACCCGTTTAACCCCTTCCCTGTAGAGGTGTAGAGGACAGGACAATCCCAGTGTACCACTCACCAAAGTCCCCAGAGGAGCAGGAGGCCAGCTGGTGGCTGACTGGGTTGTAGGCAACACACTGGATGGAGTCATTATGTCTGAGGAGCAACATACAAACACAATATGCATAGTGAGTGAGCCAGGAGTGACCTCAACAGAACATAATGCTAGTGATAATGTTGTAATGTGTGTAATAATCATAGAGATCCTATTCAATTATTCTAATTCCTAATTCTGTGGTAATAATGATCACTCACGTATATTTCAAAATACCCTCCAGTTTAGATGTCCAGATGATGATGCTTTTGTCAGCAGAACCTGAGGCAAACCGTTTCCCTACAGAGAAGCACAATGTGAGACCCAACAGACTTGTGTTTGTTAATTGGGAACATCCAGATTGGTGTGTTAAGAGTATACTGTACTAAGTACCATCTTTGGCGTAGGCAACACAGTACACTGTGTCCTTGTGTCCTTTCAGAGGCTGAATGAGAGTTCCATCTGATGTGTCATACACCTGGAAAGACAATATGCAATACTTATTGTATGCAATTCCACTCTCCTCAATTTAGCTCTGATTCGAAAACCAGTGGCATCATCATCCCCAAACTCACCAAAACACGATTCCCAGCTGCCACAATAAGCTGGCTGCCATCTGGTTTGAAGGCAAGGTCGTAGATACTAGGGATAAAATGTACTGAAATCACAATATGCTGAAAACCTGTTTCAATTATGCTATTAAGCCATAGGTAGCTGCTCTGCTAGCTAGCATTAATGTTCTAGCTGTGCTTAGCCACGCAAACAGATTACCTAGCTAACTAGCAACGTTATCACTCGTTAGTAGACAGATCATTTATTTTAAGATTGCATGAAATGGATCGTGAAAATCTTAGTAAACAAAGCTAGTTTGCTACAGTTGGCTAACTAGATAGCTAGCCAGCCACTGCGGGAGTTTACATAGTAACCGCCGTTGCTATCAACACTCCCAACTGTGCAACATCAGGCCTGTTGATAAAACTGTAAATGCAAACGCTAGATATCTTACCATTGCTCAACTTTGTCGCGATCATGTACTTTGTCAATCCACGTAGGAACTGCCCTCATTTTGCCTTTTTAACAAATTAAACAGATACACATTAGGTTGTTCAACAGGTTGCTGTCTTTTCGTGGGGCCGAGGATCGTTTACATGGCAGGACCTGCTTGCTTGCTTGTGCGCAGAAACCTTCTCTCTTTCCTGTCCTCCTTCCTGTGTTCTGCGCATGAGTCAAGCAGAGTCGCTCACAAAATAGTTCACAGAACTTCATACAGCACAACGGCAGATACAATTTATCCAAAGATGTTGATGTCATGTCTCCGAAATGCCTAGCACCCGACAACTTTATTAAACTTGATCATTAAGTAATATGCAACATTTTTCTAGAACAGCATGTGATGATGAGGCATGTAAACAAAACACAGCTGTCAGATCAAGCCTCTGCAAATGCATTACTTAGCTAGTCAGTTAAGTTAGCTAGTTAGTTAATAGTCACCTATTTTCCCAATCCATATGACATAATGGACAGTGGATTGACTGTTCTAATTCATATTTTTGTTAGTGGCAGCTAGGTTTAGAGCTTCAACCCCAGATAGATTGAGAGAGCAACATCTTGACTGAAGATGAGAGGGAGGACTGGAGCATGAGGATCTCAGCCACATGAAACTCAACAGGGGACAGTCAGCTCCATCACAGGCTGTGAGAGGGACAGTCCACTTTTGATAAAAGTTGTGTTTCAACCTACTGACTCCAACAACACGGTCACAACCAGGCTAAAAAACAATGACCTCAACACAGAGAACACCATCACTGGCACACACTAATCCTGATGGAGAGGCAGACGCTATGGCTGTTCCTGGTTCAGATATGACGGTTAGGAAACAAGCTGGGTCCAATCCATCATATGCTCTCATTCTCAAGTCTTGATGCATGTAAACGTCACTGAAGTATGTCTGTATCTTACTGTCAGGGCTAGGGGCTAAGTGCATTGCAGAGTGAGATCATAAAGTCGGATCAATAATTCCACATGAGGTGACTGATCTGTCTACCTCTGCAGTCCCCAGGGATAGAGGTTCCATCCAAAGTCTCTCATCAAGCCTTCCTCCTTAAAGATGGCGGAGGGGATCTACAGATAGACAACTTTGACGCCACAACAGCCAGGAGTGGCAGTGCAGCTGTGACCCCCCAGCCCAGCCAGGAGAGACAGAGGAATGGTCATCAGGAACACACACGTCACACCTAAGAGGTCACTGATGACAGGTAAAACACAGACAGGCAGGACACAGAGGAGAATATGGAAGAGGGGGGTTGAATATTACGCCTTTCCCCAAATAACACAAAAAGAGCCTCTTTCGCAAAATCCTACAAGCAGAGAACTCAGAGTTAGAGGAAAAGGCACTTTGTCAATTCAGTATACCCCTGACAGACCTCCCTTGGCCAGGTGAGTCACAGACAGGCAGCTGGGAGAGACACAGAAACTGGCCACACATCAGACACCAATGAGGACATTAACGAGAGAAACATAGAAACCTCTGTGAGAAGTGGTGATGATGATGGTGATGACAATGAGACTGAGAGGTGTCTGCAGGCTGTGTCGGCGGAGCCAGTTGATGATGTCGTACTTGAGAAGAGCCCCCAGAGGAGGCCAAGGCTGCTGAGAGAAAAGCTGGTCAGGCTGGCCCCGCCCACTGAGCTACAGGACGCTCTCATTGGTCTAGGTGAGTGGTTTCCTGTGTCACCTTTACATGTCCCAGTCCTTAGGGTGCAGTCTGCTTCTGAGAGGGGGAGGCTGAGGGTGAAAGAATGGAGAGGGAAAGTGTGTGGGGGACATAGAGGCAGAGGTGAATGATGAAGCGCTGCTATCATCTCCCCAAACCACTACAGGACGCTGTACACCACTAAAAGATCCCCAGAGCAGTGTGTATGTGCATTGTGCTATGAGTTATGATGCATAATGTGTATTCACTATGATGCCTAGATATAGAAAATGTTTTACATCTTCTTGGACCTGGTTTCAGTGTATTGACCATGTTCAATGTTTGTAGTGATGCTTTAGGTGCCTGTTGTACCTGTCCTGCACAGAACTATTAGGAGAGAAACAGAAGACCAGTCCTTCTTTCAGCGGGAAGTAACTGAGAGATGGTCATAATTTAATAAATGGTTGAGCTTAACAGAACTTGGCATTCTTGGAGAAAAATGTAAGTTTAATAAAAAACAGTGTTTATTTGTTATCAAAACACCTTTTTCTTAGAACTGCAGTCTGTCCCGGCACAGGTCTGAGACTCCCAGGAGGAAGTGGACCACTCTTCGCTCCCCCTTCCAGCTGGTGCAGGAGACCCTGTTCCATGACCCCTGGAAGCTCCTGGTGGCCACCATCTTCCTCAAAAAGACCAGGTTTTCCATTTTTCATTTCAGGATGAAATGCAAATATTTTATGCTAAAAAATATATATTGGATGTAAGTGACGGATTTAGATTAGGTTAACATTGTGTGTATATTTGTGTGTGTGTGTGTTTACATAGGTGAAACCTCAGGACCATAAACTGAACAAGTACCATGCCTGGTTGTGGGAGAACCATGGGAGGTTGGGAATCTGAACTATGAGGAACTGCAATGTCACATTTTATCACAACCTGTTTTATTAATGGAAGAATATTCTAGTTATTATTCATTAGACTTATAACCTGGCGGACATACCGGTATCTCTTGGGAATTATCCAGAGATGAGCCTACTACTGATCCCATCTACTCTCAAGACTCAGTAGTAACATTCCATTGTCTTATCAGTAACAAAGCAACTGTCACTCAACACGATTGTATTACATAAACTGTTTAATCATGTTTTATTAAAAGCCTATTGACAGATTTCTATGGAATTGGACTTTGATGTTGAGCATCTGGAAATACAACTGATAAATCAATCAAATGTATTTATAAAGCCCTTTTTACATCAGCAGATGTCACCTAGTTCTTATACAGAAACCCAGCCTAAAACTCCAAAGAGCAAGCAATGCAGATGTAGAAGCATGGTGGTTAGGAAAAACTCTCTAGAAAGGCAGGAATTTATGAAGAAACCTAGAGAGGAACCAGGCTCAGAGGTGTGGCCAGACCTCTTCTGGCTGCGCCGGTGGAGATTATACTGTAAGTATACATAGCCATTAATGGTAAATTGTTCTTCAAGATGTTCATAGATGACCAACGGGGTCAAATAATAATTACAGTGGTTATAGAGGGTGCGACAGGTCAGCACCTCAGGAGTAAATGTCAGTTGGCTTTTCATAGCCGAGCATTCAGAGGTCGAGACAGCAGGTGCGGTAGAGAGAGGGAGAGGGATGGAGGAAACAGCAGGTCTGGGATAAGGTAGCAGGTCCGGTGAACAGGTCAGGGTTCAAAAGCCGCAAGCAGAACAGCAGAAATTATAGATGAGCAGCATGACAAGTTAGCACATCTGGTAAACGGGTCAGGGCTCCATAGCCACAGGCAGAACAGCAGAAACTGGATCAGCAGCACAACCAGGTGGACTGCGGACGGGGACAGCCAGGAGTCGTCAATGCCAGGTAGTCCTGAGGTATGGTCCTAGGTCTCAAGTTCTCCGGGAGGAGAGAGAGAAAGAGTGAGAGAAAGAGATTTAGAGGGAGCATACTTAAATTTGGAGAAATCAGTGGAGATTTTGAGTAGCCGTGTGCCATCACCGCAATGACCAGATGATCTCAGACTATGAGATAAAACATAGTCAGATGAAGAAAGAGCAGCTGGAGTAGCAGTGTAGCAGTGTAAATTAAGGTTAAATTAAAAATGACAAAATGTGGGTCTCCTGTCTTTCATGAGGTCACCAAATTAAACAACTTTGACAGGATTGTTCTTCAATAAATAACCACAGACCATTCCCACATTCTCAAAAATAGAAATATTGTTTAATTATTCAAACTTTTGAATGTCCATGTGTCTCTCTGTGATCCACAGTTTACATTTCAATCTCAAACACTACAGAGCATCGAGGCTGCGCATTTTATTACCCGCCATAAAACAGCCGACTTCCCGCTCTACCCCCTCTACGAGAGAGAGAGAGCACGCTGTAGAGAGGACCTACTGTAACCTGATCCTTCAAATCGTCACAGGAGAGTTATGACATTGGCAAAGTGGGCAAACTTAAGCAGGAAAAGCCAACAACGAACAGTAAGCCATCGTACTCATGTATAAAACAACAAATAATGAAAGAAAAGCATTTTTAATTTTTTTGAAGTTAGTGTGGGAGAGGTGGAAAAAATATTGTTATCAATAAATAATGACAAATCCCCTGGCATTTACAACTTAGATGGAAAGCTACTGAGGATGGTGGTTGACTCTATAGCCACTCCTATCTGTTATATCCTTAATCTGAGCCTAGAGGAAAGTCTTTGTCCTCAGGCCTGGAGGGAAGCCAAAATCATTCCACTACCCAAGAGTGGTAAAGCAGTCTTTACTTGTTCTAACAGCAGACCTAGCAGCTTGCGGCCAGCTCTTAGCAAACTCTTGGAAACAATTGTGTTTGAACCAAATACAATTCTACTTCTCTGTAAACAAATTAACAACAGACTTTAAGCATGCTTTTAGAGAAAGGCACTCAACATGTACTGCACTGACACAAATGACTGATGATTGGTTGAAAGAAAAGATTGTGGAAACTGTAATGTTAGATTTCAGTGCAGCCTTTGATATGATTGACTATAACCTGTTGTTGAGAAAATGTGTGTTATGGCTTTCCAACCTCTGCCATAGGGTGAATTCAGACCTGTCTATCTAATATAACTCAGAGTGTTTTCTTTAATGGAAGCTCTAATGTCAAACATGTACAGTGTGGTGTTCAGCAGGGCAGCTCTCTAGGCCCTCTACGCTTTTGTATTTTTACCAATAACCTGCCACTGGCATTAAACAAATCATGTGTGTCCATGTACAATACCAGTCAAAAGTTGACACACCTGCTCATTCAAGGGTTTTATTTATTTGTACTATTGTTTCCATTGTATAATAATAGAGAAGACATCAAAACTATGAAATAACACATATGGAATCATGTAGTAACCAAACAAGTTTTAAACAAATATTTATATTTTAGATTATTCAAAGTAGCCACCCTTTGCCTTGATGACAGCTTTGCACACTCTTGGTATTCTCTCAACCAGCTTCATGAGGTAGTCACCTGGAATGCTTTTCAATTGGCAGGTGTGCCTTGTTAAACGTTAATTTGTGGAATTTCTTTCCTTCTTAATGCATTTTAGTCAATCAGTTGTGTTGTGAAAAGGTATCCATCCATTTATGGCAAGAACAGCTCAAATTAGCAAAGAGAAATTACATTCCATCATTACTTTAAGACATAAAGATTAGACAATACTGAAATTTACAGCCGCAAAAAAAGTGCAGTCGCAAAAACCATCAAGCGCTATGATGAAACCGCCACAGGAAAGGGAAAGGGGATACCTAGTCAGTTGTACAACTGAATGCCTTGAACTGAAATGTGTCTTCCGCATTTAACCCAACCCCTCTGAATCAGAGAGGTGCGGGAGGCTGCCTTAATCGACATCCACGTCTTTGGCGCTCGGGGAACACTCGGTTAACTGCCTCACTCAAGGGCTGAATTACAGATTTTTGCCTTGTCTGCTCGGGGATTCAATCCAGCAACATTTTGGTTACTGACCCAATGCTCCAACTACTAGAAGGAAGACCCAGAGTTACCTCTGCTGCAGAGGATAAGTACATTAGAGTCACCAGCCTCGAAATTGCAGCCCAAATTAATGCTTCACAGAGGCCATGGTCAAATTGCTGAAACCACTACTAAAAGACACCAATAAGAAGAAGACACTTGCTTGGTTCCAAGAAACACGAGTAATGTACATTACACCAGTGGAAATCTGTCCTTTGGGTTAGGGTTAGTCCAAATTTGAGATTTTTGGTTCCAACCACTGTGTCTTTGTGAGACGCAGAGTAGGTGCACGGATGATCTATGCATGTGTGGTTCCCACCATGAAGGATGGAGGAGGAGGTGTGATGGTGTGGGGGTGCTTTGCTGGTGACACTGTCTGTGATTTATTTAGAATCCAATGCACTCTTAACCAGCCTGCCTACCACAGCATTCTGCAGTGATACGCCATCCCATCTGGTTTGATCTTAGTGGGACTATCATTTGTTTTTCAACAGGACAATGACCCAACACAACTCCAGGCTGTGTAAGGGCTATTTAACCAAGAAGGAGAGTGATGGAGTGCCTGTCCTCCACAATCACCTGACCTCAACCCAATTTAGATGGTTTGGGATGAGTTGGACCGCAGAGTGAAGGAAAAGCAGCCAACAAGTGCTCAGAATATGTGGGAACTCCTTCAAGACTGTTGGAAAAGCATTCCTCATGAAGCTGGTTGAGAGAATGCCAAGAGTGTGCAAAGCTGTCACCACCCCTACCTTGTCACAACACAACTGATTAATTTTTAAGAGGGCACACCTGTTAATTTAAGTGCATTCTAGGCGACGACCTCATGAAGCTGTTTGAGAAAATGCCAAGAGTGTGCAAAGCTGTCATCAATGCAAAAGGTGGCTATTTGAAGAATCTCAAATATAAAATATATTTTCATTTGCTTAACACTTTCTTGGTTACTACATGATTCCATGTGTGTTATTTCATAGTTTTAATGTCTTCACTATTATTCTACAATGTAGAAACTAGTAAAAATAAAGAAAATTTGAATTAGTAGGGGTGTCCAAACATTTAACTGGTACTGTAGTATGCTGATGATTCAGCCATATATGCATCAGCAACCACAGCTAATGAAGTCACAGAAACCCTTAACAAAGTGTTGCAGTCTGTTTTGGAATGGTTGGCCAATAATGAACTGGTTCTGAACATCTTTAAAACTAAGATAATTGTATTTGGTACAAATCAAATTCTAGACCTCAGCTGAGTCTGGTAATTAATGGTGTGGCTGTTGAACAAGTTGAGGAGACTAAATCACTTGATATTATCTTAGATTATAAACTGTCATGGTCAAAACATATAGATTCAATGGTTGTAAAGATGGGGAGAGGTCTGTTCGTAATAAAGAGACCCCACACTCCACAAAGCAAGTCTTGCAGGCTTTAGTTTTATCTTATCTTGATTATTGTCCAGTCATATGGTTAAGTGCTGCAAAGAAAGACCAAGTTAAGTTGTAGCTGGTCCAGAACAGAGATGCATGTCTTGTCCTTCATTGTAATCAGACTGCTAATATTAAAACGATGCATGCCAGTCTCTCTTGACTAAGAGTTGAGGAAAGACTGACTGCGTCACTTCTTGTTTTTATAAGAAACAATGTGTTGGAAATTCCAAATTGTTTGCATAGTCAACTTACACTCAGCGCTGATACACAAACCTACCCCACAAGGGGTCCGTACCGGAAGATAACGTCACTGACTCAACCCACTCAAGTCGAGTATAGTGAAAAAAGCCTGGCCCCTTTTGATAAACCGTGTCCCCTTTTTCTAGTGGAGATGAATGTGTTCCTTTATTGGGGGTACTGAATACTCTCCATCAATCTAGCTCTGTACAGCCATCCTCTGGCTATAGTTCACCCAGCCCTAGTTCACATGCTAATAAACATTCTTCAATAGGACACCGGAGCATTGAACTACGCTCGGCTCCAGCATTTTCTCAGGTCTGTACACAAGTAACCTGATTCCCAAGGCAACCTTGCCAGACCCAGGTGATTGCATTTGTTTGTACTATTCCTATTTAAATCCAAGTTATCATAGTCTTGAAAGTAAATATTTGAAAAGGAAGTAGTTTGCATGTTTAATTCAACAATTTACTGTTATGAAAATGTACTTCTGTTATGTGTGAAAGTTGACTGACCCTTTAGAAGTGTTTAACGCACAAAGACTGGACCACTGCTGGGAAAACCCAAAGCACAACTCTGTCTATGGAATGAAACTTTGATGTTTCGAAGGAATGGTTTACTATCAGTTTGAACTGTGCATGTTTGACTATTTGAACGGTCAGTGTTTGTACTGTGCATGTTTGACTATTTGAACGGTCAGTGTTTGTACTGTGCATGTTTGACTATATGAACAGTCAGTGTTTGTACTGTGCATGTTTGACTATATGAACGGTCAGTGTTTGTACTGTGCATGTTTGACTATTTGAACGGTCAGTGTTTGTACTGTGCATGTTTGACTATTTGAACGGTCAGTGTTTGTACTGTGCATGTTTGACTATATGAACGGTCAGTGTTTGTACTGTGCATGTTTGACTATTTGAACGGTCAGTGTTTGTACTGTGCATGTTTGACTATTTGAACGGTCAGTGTTTGTACTGTGCATGTTTGATTTATGTTTCTCAACATCACCACAGCTGCTGTTAGCCAGAATTCCACACCTGTGTCTATTCCTCGATGCACACCTGTCCTACAAAGTCGCTACCATATGGTCATTCCCCTGACATTTCCCATCATCTGACCTGCCTCTGCAGCACTGACAGTCAGCCAGGTGTGAATTGACTCCAAGATACAGCAAATTCAAGTGTTTACATTATTTTAGCCTGCTTTTGTGTGAAAACTTCCAATCTGGCTGGCAGTTTGTCCCCAGACTGTAACCCCTCTGGTCCATAGGCAGACGGTCAGCCTGGAGACCCCTGATGTGCATCACCACAACCACCAGAGGGCACTAGTCATGCACAGAAAGGAGCACTACAGGAGAGTTTGCCCAGTAGTAAAACATAAGCCCGATACTGATATGAAAATTACTCATTTCATTTTTGTTCGTATTTTTTTATTTTTACCCCTTTATCTCCCCAATTTTGTGGTGTCCAATTGTTAGTAGCTACTATCTTGTCTCATCGCTACAACTCCCGTACGGCTCGGGAGAGATGAAGGTTGAAAGTCATGCGTCCTCCGATACACAACCCAACCAAGCCGCACTGCTTCTAAACACAGCGTGCATCCAACCCGGAAGCCAGCCGCACCAATGTGTGGAAGGAAACACTGTGCACCTGGCAACCTTGGTTAGCGCGCACTGCGCCCGGCCCGCCACAGGAGTCGCTGGTGCGCGATGAGACAAGGATATCCCTACCGGCCAAACCCTCACTAACCCAGAAGACGCTAGGCCAATTGTGCGTCGCCCTGCGGACCTCCCGGTCGCGGCCGGTTACGACAGAGCCTGGGCGCGAACCCAGAATCTCTGGTGGCACAGCTAGCGCTGCAGCACAGCACCATTAACCACTGCACCATCCGGGGCACATTTCTGCTGTACTACACCGGCTCCAATACCTGTCGGATGTGGCAGGGCTTGTAAACCTTTACAGACTACAAAGGGAAGCACAGCCGCGAGCTGCCCATTGACACGAGCTTCAAGGCAAGTAACACTGAAGCATGCATGAGAGCATCAGCTGTTCCGGGAAGACTATGTAATCACGCTCTCCGTTGCCGATGTGAGTAAGACCTTTACACAGGTCAACATTCACAAGGCCGCAGGGCCAAACAGATTACGAGGATGTGTACACGCTGACCAACTGGCAAGTGTCTTCACTGACATTTTCAACCTGTCCCTGACTGAGTGTGTAATACCAACATGTTTCAAGCAGACCACCATAGTCCCTGTGCCCAAGAACACTTAAGGTAACCTGCCTAAATGACTACCGACCCGTAGCACTCACGTCTGTAGCCATGAAGTGCTTTGAAAGGCTGGTCATGGCTCACATCAACACCATTATCGCAGAAACCCTAGACCCACTTTAATTTCCATACCGCCCCAACAGATCCACAGATGATGCAATCTCTATTGCACTCAACACCGCCCTTTCCAACCTGGGCAAAAGAAACACCTATGTGAGAATGCTATTCATTGACTACAGCTCAGCGTTCAACACCATAGTGCCCTCAAAGCGCATCGCTAAGCTAAGGAACCTGGGACGAAACACCTCCCTCTACAACTGGATCCTGGACTTCCGGATGGTCCACCCCAGGTGGTAAGGGTAGGTAACAACACATCCACCACGCTGATCCTCAACACGGGGGCCCCTCAGGGGTGTGTGCCCAGTCCCTTCCTGTATGCCCTGTTCACTCATGACTGCATGACCAGGCACAACTCAAACACCATCATCAAGCTTGCCGATGACACAACACTGGTAGGCCTGATCACCAACAACGATGAGACAGACTATAGGGATGAGATCAGAGACCTGGCCATGTGGTGCCAGGACAATAACCTCTCCCTCAACGTGATCAAGACAGAGGAGATGATTATGGACTACAGGAAAAGGAGGACCGAGCACGCCCCCATTCTCATCGACGAGGCTGCAGTGGAGGAGGTTGCGAGCTTCAAGTTCCTTGGTGTCCACATCACCAACAAACTATCATGGTCCAAACACACTAAGGCAGTCGTGAAGAGGGCATGACAAAGCCTATTCCCACTCAAAAAAGATTTGGCATGGGTCCTCAGATTCTAAAAAGGTTCTACAGCTGCACCTTCGAGAGCATCCTGACCGGTTAGCATCACTGCCTGGTATGGAAACTGCTCGGCCTTCAACCGCAAGGCACTACAGAGGGTAGTGCATACGGCCCAGTACATCACTGGGGCCAAGCTTCCTGCCATCCAGGACCTCTATACCAGGCGGTGCCAGAGGAAGGCCCTAAAAATTGTCAAAGACTCCAGCCACCATAGTCATCTCTCTGCTACTGCACTGCAAGCAGTACCGGAGCTCCAAGTCTAGGTCCAAACTGCTTCCTAACAGCTTCTACCCCCAAGCCATAAGACTCCTTAACAGCTAATTAAATGGCTACCCAGATCCTTCTTTTACACTGCTGCTACTCTTGTTTATTATCTATGCATAGTCACTGTATATATTACCTCAATTACCTCAACTAACTGGTGCCCCCGCACATTGACTCTGTACCGGTACCCCCTGTATATAGCCTCGCTATTGTTATTTTACTGCTGCTGTTGAATTATTTGTTACTTTTAATTTCTATTTTTTAATTAACTTTTTTTCTTAAAAACTTCTTAAAGCATTGTAGGTTAAAGGCTTGTAAGTAAGCGTTCCACTGTAAGGGCTACACCTGCATGTGACAAATCAAATTAGATTTTTTTATAATAAATGTTTCTCTGGGGCTTCGTTAGGTGTCACCAGATGTGGCAGAAGCCATTCTACAGAACCTGCACTGAGAGAGTACAGGTAAAAGCATCCTCGTCTGAATGATTCTTTTCCCTCCTATATCTAACCTGAGGTTCTATCATGTTTATGCATCTCTCCGTCTCTCTATTCTCCAGGAAGGAGGTATGTGAACAGCTGAATGGAGGAGGAGAGGGCGCGGGGCTGATGCTGCAGCTGGCCAGTAAGGCAGACTTTTTATGGGATGTGGATCGCTTGGCTCTGTCCAGTCAGAGAGAGCAAAGGATACAACACAGAAGAGAGGAGTTAGTACAGAAATGAGAATATGAGGGTAATACACACACAGGCACTTATTCCTAATGTGTGAGATTTTGTACTTATATATACAGTATATATACACACTCCTCTTTCGTGTTTGTGTGTATGCGCAGCTGATGGAGCATAGCTAGAGGGGCAGGACATTGCTCTCTGGAGATCCTGATGGAGAGAGAACTGCTGTGCCACAACCACAATTAACTGGAGCGGCACACTGAAATAGAAGCACACACACACCTCTGCTCACAGTGTCTTACATAGCTAGCATTCTAGGGGGTTTCTCCAGTATCTGTTTCCTTGAATGGCTTTAATCTATAGTCTCCATGCAACGGCAGTATTCTATTAAGGTCTTCAGCAATGAGCAGCATGAGTTCACATTCAATTTCTTTCAACAGCATGTCAAAAAAAAATGGTAAGAGGGGTTATTGGAAAGCTAAAAACAGAACACTAAACTCAGAATTCTTCCTTTTTAATAATAATCATAATGCAAAGAACTGCAGTTGAAATGTAGGCCTAACACACACACACACACACACACACACACACACGTTATATAACAAAAAGACATGATTATTAACAGTTAAAATGGATATTATTGAAAACAACATCTGGAAGGTTGAAAATGAAAAAAAGATGGATAATGTGAATAACAATTGTGCTAGATCTAGTAGCTACTGAGGATGAGGGGGGAATAATGTGGAGGGATATGATTGATCAGATATCATTTAGTTGCTTCAACTGTAAAATGTTGACACCTCTGATAAAACACACTTGTGCATTTCAGTACAGTACAGTACCCCATATTACCTGGTGCTGATCAAACACAATGTATCACAGACACACACACAACAAACAGATGCAGAATAAAAATCAGAAAAGGTCTTTGCTAAAAACAAACAAAAAAACATTTAGAAAGGACCTATTGCAAAACAATGAAATGGGAGACATCTTCAAGAGGACTAGAGTATTTTACTCTCACATACACACGCAGATTGCTCAGGCAGTAGGTTTAGGGGGTGGTAAAGCAGTAGTGATTATCCTTGTATCCTGGTTGTACAGTTTAGAGGGAAACAAGCAGCTCTATAAAGTCTTCCATGCCAATCATAGGATAATACATACAGTATAGCCTTTCTCAGATCCTTTTCTCGTGCATTCATACAGCAAGAATCTGTCTGTGCAGAAACACAGATAAACACAGTCATAATATGAACAGGATTATAAATAAACAGTGTTTTAACATGGGATGGAATTCAACTGGTGCAACAGGGTACATCAGTTCTTTCCTTAAACAACTCCACCATAGTAGCAGCCTTCAGTGCAAAGCCCCAATGACAATCCCATCTCACCCTCCATCTCCCATCACCACAGGAACACCCTCTGTTCCTCAGTAAAAGGTGAAATGATGAACAGGAGATGCTGATGAGGTAAGGGGTGCCTAAGAAGTTTGATTTGTGATGAGTGGAAATGGACAGACATGAACATTTGAGTCATTTAGCAAACACTCCTATCCAGAGCAATTTACAGATGCAATTAGGGTTAAGAGCCTTACTCAGGGGCACATTGACATATTTTTCACCTAGTCGGCTTGAGAATTCTAACCTGCGACCTGGTTTGAATCATATATATTTTTAGAGCAGAATTTTGTCCAGTGGAAGATACAAATGCATAATAACAATCAGTAGTGGTCTTATCCTACCCCTACTCCGTCCCTTCCCTACCCCAGAGTCGAGGCAAGAGGGTTGGGTTTTGTCTCCCATATCAGTGCAGACAGACACTCCAGTCTCCTTAGTGTCTTCTCAGTGTTTTTGGATCAAGTAGTACCTGGTCTTCTTCTATATTCACTCCCTCCATTGAGCTCTCTGATTTGACCTTCCTCTGAGCTCCATGTTCTCTTATTCACTTCCCTCTAACATTTGGAAAGTTCATATTCCAGAAGACCCACAATAATCCCAAACCTTTTCAAGGCATCCTTTAGGACCCCTCTTCTCCCACCCTAACCCCTACCAACCCAAAGTAGTATAGTACATTCCTGAATGGCTAGCATTCCTGTAGCCGTCCCACCGCCAGTCTTTGTCACCCGCATCGGCTTGCATTCAATGAGTTCCTTCATCGTTCCCGTATCCCTGGCTCCTGATAGGCTAGCGTCCCTTCAGGAAGCCGTCCAGCATGCGATCACCCTTCTCTGATAGCCAGTATCCGGCCATGGCGGCCACGCCCCCGATGAAAATGGCGGTGAAGACCATGTCACCCTTGGCGGCAAGCGTTGCTAGGGCACAGATGACCACGCCAAAGAACATCTGCTGCAGGACAAGTACCTCATCATCAGTCATGTCATCAAACAGGCCCTTCTCTGGACCACCTGATGAGGAGAGAGAGAGAGATGCTGTGTATATAGGAGTGTGCCAAGTAGAGAGAACTATCAAGGGTGCTCGCGTGTCCTACTGTAAGGCTGGTTCTCCACACAGATGCTGTCCCTTCGGATGAAGCCGTCAGCACATTCACAGCGGAAGGAACCCTCTTCATTGAAACAAGCCTCATTCAGCCCTGGACACGCTATCACCCTCTCACTACACTCATCCACATCTAGGAGGGAGAGAGAGAGAACATGGACAGAGTGACACCCATACCAAGACAGAGACAGATGTACACTACAAGTAAGTAGTCAGGCTGCTGTAGCAGAAGGTTCATCTGATTGGCCAAACCATCTATAGATGAGTAAAAGAGAACCACACAGACAAATTCAAACACAGCCACGTTCCCTCACCAAGACATTTGGCTCCTCTGAGCTTGTATCCCCTAGCACATTTCTTACAGCGGGCAGGACCACTGCCCATACAGCCCACACATGCCTGGTCACAGCCTGGCACAGAGGAAAGAGAACAGAGGTCTGGGTCAGAACACAGGTTTACCAACAACACAAACCATCATTACTCTGTTGCTAGCAGATAGTAGAGGGAGAGCCTACAGTATCTGTTACTAGCAGATAGTAGAAGGAGAGCCTACAGTACCTCTGTTACTAGCAGATAGTAGAGGGAGAGCCTACAGTACCTCTGTTACTAGCAGAGAGTAGAGAGAGAGCCTACAGTACCTCTGTTACTAGCAGATAGTAGAGAGAGAGCCTACAGTACCTCTGTTACTAGCAGATAGTAGAGGGAGAGCCTACAGTACCTCTGTTACTAGCAGATAGTAGAGGGAGAGCCTACAGTACCTCTGTTACTAGCAGATAGTAGAAGGAGAGCCTACAGTACCTCTGTTACTAGCAGAGAGTAGAGGGAGAGCCTACAGTACCTCTGTTACTAGCAGATAGTAGAAGGAGAGCCTACAGTACCTCTGTTACTAGCAGATAGTAGGGGGAGAGCCTACAGTACCTCTGTTACTAGCAGAGAGTAGAAGGAGAGCCTACAGTACCTCTGTTACTAGCAGATAGTAGAAGGAGAGCCTACAGTACCTCTGTTACTAGCAGATAGTAGAGGGAGAGCCTACAGTACCTGTTACTAGCAGATAGTAGGGGGAGAGCCTACAGTACCAGCAGATAGTAGAGGGAGAGCCTACAGTACCTCTGTTACTAGCAGAGAGTAGAGGGAGAGCCTACAGTACCTCTGTTACTAGCAGATAGTAGAAGGAGAGCCTACAGTACCTCTGTTACTAGCAGATAGTAGAGGAGAGCCTACAGTACCTCTGTTACTAGCAGATAGTAGGGGGAGAGCCTACAGTACCAGCAGATAGTAGAGGGAGAGCCTACAGTACCTCTGTTACTAGCAGAGAGTAGAGAGAGAGCCTACAGTACCTCTGTTACTAGCAGATAGTAGAGAGAGAGCCTACAGTACCTCTGTTACTAGCAGAGAGTAGAGGGAGAGCCTCTGTTACTAGCAGATAGTACAGTACCTCTGTTACTAGCAGATAGTAGAGGGAGAGCCTACAGTACCTCTGTTACTAGCAGATAGTAGGGGGAGAGCCTACAGTACCAGCAGATAGTAGAGGGAGAGCCTACAGTACCTCTGTTACTAGCAGATAGTAGAGGGAGAGCCTACAGTACCTCTGTTACTAGCAGATAGTAGAAGGAGAGCCTACAGTACCTCTGTTACTAGCAGATAGTAGAAGGAGAGCCTACAGTACCTCTGTTACTAGCAGATAGTAGAGGGAGAGCCTACAGTACCAGCAGATAGTAGAGGGAGAGCCTACAGTACCTCTGCACTCGTACGATCCATCTGTGTTGTGGCAATAAGTGTTGGAGAGGCATCGAGCCAGCTCTGTGCCGCACTCATCAGTGTCTGGAAACAACATTCACAAGTTAAACACTGTAGTAGGGATTTTCAAGGTGAAAAAAAAAGAAGGGCAGTCACAGATGAAGTCAATCAAAATCCATCTGGTTTAATACAAGTTGAAACAGGGAGACACCTCCAGCACAGAAAGAGACCATGTCTAACCTGTCTTCTCTAAGCAGACCCTTATATTCTAATCTATTCTCACAGAACCAACGTTCTGAAAACACCTACTAACAGGCTTGAATCACAGAGTCACAGAATCCAACAACAATCGGTCATTTTACCTCCAGATATGAGAACAATGCATAACATTTAGTGTCAAGTCTAATGACCATCAACCTGTACACAAATGGGTGTCACAAAGCATTGTATTAATAATTACTCCTAACTGAAATTGAATTTTTCCATTACAAACACAGATACAAAGTAAGAAAACTAACAGAAGACACATGCTCTCTCAAATACACACACAAAAGCCAAATACTCACCAACACACTTGTTGTCATGGAGGATCCACCCAGGTTTGCAGTCCACACATTTGTAGTCCTCTGGCCCTGAGCATTTTTTACAGGAGTGGTAGCATGCTAGACATCACACACAGAGAAGAAGTGATTTGCCTGTGAGACTTCTACATGAGATTGGTTGAGAATTAGCCAGGCTGTCTGGTTCATGATCAGACAGGCAAAACTGTTTCTGATTGGGTACCTGCACAGGCTGGTGTGCTGTGATTGGAGCTCTTCTCTCTGTAGTAGCCATCTGCACAGCTCTGACACAGCTGACCAAAGTACCCCGGATCACACACACACTCTCCATCTCCCAGACGGGTACCCTCTCCCTCACAGCGACCCAGACCACCACACACACCTCCAGGACCGGACAGACACTCTGCAGCACAACAACACACAGGGTTAATAAGTTGACAACAGAGAGAGAACTATAGAGAGAACTATCCTGTGTGTGTGTTCAATACCTTTGCAGTCTGGGCCAAAGCGTCCTGGGGGACAGCAGAGTCGGAGCTCCTCTATACACAGCCACTCAAATAGATCTGGAGCCTCCTGCTGCCTACACACACAGAGACAATCACAAGGTCAGTGATGAGAGGGGAAGGACACACACACATAACAATATAATACACAGGTGTGTAAATACAACAGTAAAACAAAAGTGATTATACATATACCACATTTACATGATCACACACATACCGGTGGAACCACCATGTCTCCACTTGGTCCTCTAACTGCTCCAGCAGTTTGTTACAGTCAAAGTCAGATTTCTCACATGCTGCCTCCACTATCTCCAGCAGCCTGGTCTCACTGAGAACCAGGAGGAGAGGAGACGTGAGTAATGTGGAACACTTCACTAGAGAACAGAGCACAGAGAATACAAATACACCCTCCTATTCTCCATTATGCACTCTAGGAGGATCTCTGACACATGCTCACTCACTCTCGCAGACACACACAGTGTGGCCTAGTTTTGAGAGGCTGTCATATTGTGTAAGGACATATGTGGTGTAGAGCCCTAGTCTTGTCAGTACTGTACTGGTTCAGCATCGCCTTGGCTCAGTCATGAGGAGTCCAATTCAGGTCAGAGGCATCAGATAACAAGCCTTCATAGCAACACAATAAAGGTGCATTGGCCATTCAACAACATGCTACGGCTTGTCAGGGATTAGCAGGCCTCGTGGGCTTTCCTCTACAGAAACACAGATGTTAGACTGCAGGTCTTATTAAAGACTGCAGTTCCTATGACTGTATATTTGTGGAGATTCTAGTGACAGTACCTGCGAGCATATTTAGCCAGCTTCTCCTCCTCCCAAGCAGTGTTCCCACCCACAAAGTTTTTATTGGATGTTTTCTCCAGGCCCTGAAAAGACATGTTTTAATGAAAGACCACCAGGTGAAGACAGAAACAGAACAGCAAGGAGAGTAAAATGGCAGCTACTGACCGAAAAATAAGCAATAAGCAAAAGAGATACAAAAATGACAATATGACCGACAAAACTCATCAACAGACTGAGGGAATGAGAGAGACAGAGATAGAGACTCCTACCTTGATGAAGCTGTCAGTTAGTTTGCGGCAGGTCTGACATGGTGCAGTCTGTACTTGTACCACAGACAGCACAGAGAAGAGTACCAGGCCAGGGAGCAGGGGCCACGACCACCACATGGCTTGGACTAACCTACCACTCAGCCACTGAGAACAGAGACAGGGGATTCAGACAGAGCAGGATCATAGACCGCTGTGGCTATTATTGATGATGACAATTCTCTCGGGTGAGTGTACAGTCGGCATTTGAATGTGAGATATTCTAGGTCGGGTGAACAGAAGGACTTGAGTTCCTGTATATTATCACAGTTACACCATAAGTTGTTAATCATAAAACATATACCAACACTCTTCTGCTTCCCAGAGAGATGTTTATTCCCGTCAGCGCGATGTACTGAGAACCCAACTGGCTTTACAGCGTCAGACAGTATATCTCAAGAGAGCCATATTTCCGTGAAGCAGAGTATGTTACAATCCCTGGTGTCTCTCTGAAAAGCAACTCTCGTCTTGAGTTCATCAATTTTATTATCCAGAGATTGGACATTAGCGAGTAAAATACTTGTGAGCAATGGGTGGCGTGCACGCTTCCTAAGTTGGACCACAAGACCGCCTTAAGTACCTCTTCTCCACCGGCGTGGTTTTGGGTCAGCCTGCGCTGGGGAGAGCAAACAAAAGACCTGCTACAGGGAAGTCGTAACCCTGGTCATAACGTTGGAAGTTCTGGTGAGTTACCGCCACTCTAATATCCAACAGTTCTTCCTGGCTGTATGTAATGACAATTCCTGAGCTTAATAACGTCAAACAAATAGTACATGAACAAAAAAAATACTGCAGAGTTGAATAAGAGTTTGTCGCGATGCTGCCATCTCCGTCGGCACCATCATACTGTATGGGAGCATTCACACAAAACTGAAAGCCAACCACCACATTTTAACCAGGGCCTTCCTATGGCATTGGGTGCTGTAGGTGTCCAGGACAGCGTGAAGTTTGCCCCCGGTAATGTGGCCACCCTCTGGAGAGGTTTGCGGTTGTGGGTGGTGCAGTCCGCCCAACACATTACCGGGGGCAAACTTCACGCTGTCCTGGACACCTACAGCACCGGATGCCATAGGAAGGCCAAAAAGATCATCAACCACCCGAGCCACTGCCTGTTCACCCCGCTATCATCCAGAAGGTGGGGTCAGTACAGGAGCATCAAAGCTGGGACAGAGAGACTGAAAAACAGCTTATATCTCAAAGCCATCAGACTGCTCAACAGCCGTCACTCGCGAATGCCTATAGACATAGATTAGAAATCACTGGCCACTTTAAGGACATGAATCACTAGTCACTTTAATAATGTTCCGTATCTAGCATTACTCATGTACAGTTGTAGTCGGAAATGTACTAGTCATTAAAACAAGTTTTTCAACCACTCCACAAATGTCTTGTTAACTAACTATCGTTTTGGCATGAAAAGTAATTTTTCCAACAATTGTTTAAATACAGATTATTTCACTTATAATTGTATCACAATTCCAGTGGGTCAGAAGTTTACATACACTAAGTTGACTGTGCCTTTAAACAACTTGGAAAATTCCAAAAAATTATGTCAAGGCTTTATTTTTTTAAAATCTTTATTTAACTAGGCATGTCAGTTAAGTACAAATTCTTATTTTCAATTATGGCCTAGGAACAGTGGGTTAACTGCATTGTTCAGGAGCAGAACTACATATTTTTACCTTCTCAGCTCGGGATTCGATCTTGCAACCATTCAGTTACTAGTGCAACGCTCTAACCACTAGGCTACCTGCCACCCCAGTGGAAGCTTCTTTTAGAAGCTTCTGATAGGCAAATTGACATAATTTGAGTCAATTGGAGGTGTATCTGTGGATGTATTTCAAGGCCTACCTTCAAACTCAGTGCCTCTTTGCTTGACATCATGGGAAAATCAAAAGAAATCAGAAAAAAAAAATGTAGACCTCCACAAGTCTGGTTTATCCTTGGGATTCATTTCCAAACGCCTGAAGGTACCAGGTTCATTCGTACAAACAATAGTACACAAGTATAAACACCATGGGACCACGCAGCCGTCATACCGCTCAGGAAGGAGACGCGTTCTGTCTCCTAGTGATGAATGTACTTTGGTGCGAAAAGTGCAAATCAATCCCAGAACAACAGCAAAGGGCCTTGTGAAGATGCTGGAGGAAACAGGTACAAAAGTATCTACATCCACAGTAAAACGAGTCATATAGTGACATAACCTGAAAGGCTGCTTAGCAAGGAAAAGGCCACTGCTCCAAAACCGCCATAAAAAAGCCAGACTGCGGTTTGCAACTGCACGTGGGGACAAAGATCATACTTTTTGGAGAAATGTCCTCTGGTCTGATGAAACAAAAATAGAACTGTTTGGCTTTGCTGCAGGAGGGACTGGTGCACTTCACAAAATAGATGGCATCATGAGGAGTAAAATGATGTGGATATATTGACGCAACATCTCAAGACATCAGTCAGGAAGTTAAAGCTTGGTCACAAATGGGTCTTCCAAATGGACAATGACCCCAAGCATACTTCCAAAGTTGCGGCAAAATGGCTTAAGGACAACAAAGTCAAGGTATTGGAGTGGCCATCACAAAGCCCTGACCTCAATCTCATAGAAAATGTGTGGGCAGAACTGAAAAAGCGTGTCCGTACTATTGTTTTTACAGATGAACGTGGTACCTTAAGGCGTTTGAAAATTGCTCCCAAGGAGGAACCAGCTATGTCAGGAGGAATGGGCCAAAATCCACCCAACTTATTGTGGGAAGCTTGTGGAAGGCTACTTGAAACGTTTAATTCAAGTTAAACCATTTAAAGGCAATGCTACCAAATACTAATCAAGTGTAACTTATGACCCACTGGGAATGTGATGAAAGAAATAAAAGCTGAAATAAATCATTCTCTCTACTATTATTCTGACATTTCACATTCTTAAAGTGGTGACCCTAACTGATTTAAGATGGATGTTTACTGTGATATTTACTAGGATTAAACGTCAGGAATTGTGAAAAACTGAGTTTAAATGTATTTGGCTAAGGTGTATGTAAACTTCCCACTTCAACTGTATAAACTGCACTTCACACTGTTCTACGGTATCTTAGTCACTTAAATTGTGTTTAAATATTGCATCACCCATTTAATATGTACATACTGTATTTTATTTTAGACTATACCACTGACTGTTAAACAGCCATCTCCAGCACATCAGAGACTGCTGCCTATAGACATAGATTAGGAATCACTGTCCACTTTAAGGAGATGAAATACTAGTCACTTTAATAATGTCCCCGTATCTTGCATTACTCATCTCATATGTATAAACTGTACGCTATACTATTCTACGGTATCTTAGTCACTTTAATTGTTTGTAAATATTGCATCACCCATCTCATATGTACATACTGTACTCTATACTGTGTCACTGTATCTTACTCCAATGCTGCTATGACATATATGTATATATATTCTTAATCCATTCCTCACTTAGATTTACTTGTTAGATATTACTGCACTGTCGGAGCTAGAAGCACAAGCATTTCACTACACCCACAATAACATCTGCTAAACATGTGTATGTGACCAATACATTTGACTTGATTATCATGATGGGCAGCAGGATTACATGTGCGTGAAAAGATAAGAGGATGAGTTATATCAATGTTTCAGTAAACTGAATTCCTGTATCTCTCACATAGTCAATGTTCATTGACAAATCCAAACCTAGTTGGATCCTGTTATGGGTAAGCCTAGTGATGATTAAGCTCCATTACCTCTGCTGCCTGGCAAAAAAAATATATAGCTAGTTAAATTCTTAGAAAGCTAGGTATGGAGCTGACTACGTTGTTGTCTTGACTGAACTATTTAGGCTGTGGTCTAATGATGACCATCATCATTCTGAATAGCATCTTCATAATCAGTTAGACTGGCTAGTGTGGTCAGCTAACGTTAGCTAGTTACTGTAAAGTCCCGTTGGCAAATCAGGTAACCCTCCATCAGGTCAATACAAATAATGACATGATTATCCATCTTAAACGTCATCAAAACCACCTCTGCTGGCGATTTCTTATTGTATATTGCTACATTGCATGGCAGTAAATTGTCTGTGATAACTCGTTAGTTACCCAGCTAACGCACTGCTATGGCAAACTAGCAATCCATCTAGATGGATAGCTAATGTTAGCTAAATTTGCGTTACCCTGCTAACGCTAGCTAGCTCCCAATAAATTATGCTGCGCTGCATCCTACCTTCAGCTTGATAAACTCTCAAGAGCTTGTAGACAACCGATTGGAGCGTCCTCAGCACCTTAATACAATTTCACGGTCTTTTACCGGTTTAGTTCTTCATCCGTGCCATTCATTGACCGATGCTGATGCAGTGGTTCTTGTTGATTCTTCTTCCCAGACTCTGTTTAGCTGATGAGGCGCAGCTGGCAGGAAACTGCCCAATCCCACTGGGACTTCAGTCTTCAACCAATCATTACCCGCGAGTACAAATAAGGGCGTGTCTTGTTTTAAAGAAGTTGAATGGGTCCTTGCCCTGATAGACTGTCAGACAGGTAAATCATTCAAGATTGGGAAAACGGCCAAATTCAACACTTAAAACATAATAATATCTAAATAGCCAACAAACGCACAGTACAAAAATTACACAGAAAATAGAAGCAAACCACTTTATACCTATTACTGATGATGGATAACCCAGTCACGACATAGAACTGCACCATAACAGAACGCACAAATGCATAAAATGTTATACAATTAACCAACAAACCACTTAGTAAAAAAAAACGACTTTACAAATTAACCATATAACATTTTGAAACGAAGACAATTGTTGAGTACAACAATGTCACCCATTTACAGGTCAGGGATGAATACAAAAACGAATCACATGTTAATTGGTCGCATACAGTGCACATATTCTGCAGATGTTATCACAAGTGCAGCAAAATGCTTATGTTTCAACCTTCAACAGTGCAGTATACCTAACAACACAAAACAATACACCCCCCCCCCAAAGAAATAAAGGAATTAAGAACTGTATATATATATATATATATATATATATATATATACAGTACCGGTCAAAAGTTTGGACACACCTACTCATTCAAGGGTTTTTATTTATATTTACTATTTTCTACATTGTAGAATAATAGTGAAGACATCAAAACTATGAAATAACGCATATTGAATCATGTAGCAACCAAAAAAGTTTTTAACAAATCCAAATACATTTTAGATTTTAGATTCTTCAAAGTAGCCACTCTTTGCCTTGATGACAGCTTTGCACACTCTTGGCAGTCTCTCAACCAGTTTCATGAGGAATGCTTTTCCAACAGTCTTGAAGGAGTTATTACATATGCTGAGCACTTGTTGGCTGCTTTTCCTTCACTCTGCAGTCCAACTCATCCCAAACCATCTCAGTTGGGTTGAGGTCAGGTGATTGTGGAGGCCACAATGCAGCACTCCATCACTCTCCTTCTTGGTCAAATAACCATTACACATTCTGGAGGTGTGTTTTGGGTCATTGTCCTGTTGAAAAGAAATGATAATCCCATTAAGGGGGCGGCAGCGTAGCCTAGTGGTTAGAGCGTTGGACTAGTATCCGGGAGGTTGCAAGTTCAAACCCCCGAGCTGACAAGGTACCCACTGTTCCTAGGCCGTCATTGAAAATAAGAATTTGTTCTTAACTGACTTACCTAGTAAAATAAATAAGCCCAAACCAGATGGGATGGCAGAATGCTGTGGTAGCCATGCTGGTTAAATGTACCTTGAATTCTAAATAAATCAAAGACAGTGTCACTAGCAGTGCACTCCCACACCATCACACCTCCTCCATGCTTCACGGTGGGAACCACAAATGCAGAGATCATCCGTTCACCTACTCTGCATCTCACAAAGGCACGGCGGTTGGAACCAAAAGTCTCAAATTTGGACTCATCAGACAAAAGGACAGATTTCCACTGGTCATATGTCCATTGCTTGTGTTTCTTGGCCCAAGCATGTCACTTCTTATTATTAGGGTCCTTTAGTAGAGGTTTCTTTGCAGCAATTCAACCATCAAGGCCTGATCCACGCAGTCTCTGTCTGTTACTTGAACTCTGTGAAGCATTTATTTGGACTGCAATCTGAGGTGCAGTTAATTCCTCATTTCTGAGGCTGGAAACTCTAATGAACTTATCCTCTGCAGCACAGGTAATTCTGGGTCTTCCTTTACTGTGGAGAGACAGTTTTTTATTTATTTTATCTTTATTTAACTAGGCAAGTCAGTTAAGAACAACTTCTTATTTTCAATGACGGCCTAGGAACAGTTAACTGCCTGTTCAGGGGCAGAACGACAGATTTATACCTTGTCAGCTCGGGGATTTGAAATTGCAACCTTTCGGTTACTAGTCCAACAATCTAGGCCAACACTCCAGGCTACCCTTCTGCCCCATCATAGCGCTTGATGAGTTTTGTGACTGGCCTTGAAGAAACAAAGTTCTTAAAATTTTCCGGATTGACTGACCTTCATGTGTTATAGTAACGATGGACTGCCGTTTCTCTTTGCTTATTTGAGCTGTTCTTGCCATAATATGGACTTGGTCTTTCACCAAATAGGGCTATCTTCTGTATACCACCGCTACCTTGTCACAACTGATTGGCTCAAACGCATTACGGGGGAAATAAATTCCACAATTTAACTTTTGTTAACAAGACACACCTGTTGACTGAAATGCATTCCAGGTGACTACCTCATGAAGGTGTTTGAGAGAATGCCAAGAGTTTGCAAAGCTGTCATCAAGGAAAGGGGTAGCAGCAGAGTAGCCTAGTGGTTAGAGTGTTGGACTAGTTCAAAGTTCAAAATCCCGAGCGGACGTTCTGCCCCTGAACAGGCAGTTAACTGTTCCTAGGCCATCATTGAAAATAAGAAGTTGTTCTTAACTGACTAGCCTAGTTAAATAAAGATGAAAAAATAAAAATTTGAAGAATCTAAAATAAACATTTATGTACTGTTTTAGCTACTACATGATTTAATACGTTTTATTTCATAGTTTTGATGTCTTCAATATTATTCTACAATATAGAAATAGTAAAAAATTAAGAAAAACCCTTGAGTAGATGTGTCCAAACTTTTGACTGGTACTGTATATATATATATATATATACAGTGGGGCAAAAAAGTATTTCGTCAGCCACCAATTGTGCAAGTTCTCCCACTTAAAAAGATGAGAGAGGCCTGTAATTTTCATCATAGGTACACTTCCACTATGACACACAAAATTAGAAATAAAATCCAGAAAACACATTGTAGGATTTTTTATGAATTTATTTGCAAATTATGGTGGAAAATAAGTATTTGGTCACCTACAAACAAGCAAGATTTCTGGCTCTCACAGACCTGTAACTTCTTCTTTAAAGGCTCCTCTGTCCTCCACTCGTTACCTGTATTAATGGCACCTGTTTGAACTTGTTATCAGTATAAAAGACACCTGTCCACAACCTCAAACAGTCACACTCCAAACTTCACTATGGCCAAGACCAAAGAGCTGTCAAAGGACACCAGAAACAAAATTGTAGACCTGAACCAGGCTGGGAAGAATGAAACTGCAATAGGTAAACAGCTTGGTTTGAAGAAATCAACTGTGGGAGCAATTATTAGGAAATGGAAGACATACAAGACCACTGATAATCTCCCTCGATCTGGGGCTCCACGCAAGATCTCACCCCGTGGGGTCAAAATGATCACAAGAACGGTGAGCAAAAATCCCAGAACCACACGGGGGGACCTAGTGAATGACCTGCAGAGAGCTGGGACCAAAGCCTACCATCAGTAACACACTACGCCGCCAGGGACTCAAATCCTGCAGTGCCAGACGTGTCCCACTGCTTAAGCCAGTACATGTCCAGGCCCGTCTGAAGTTTGCTAGAGAGCATTTGGATGATCCAGAAGAAGTTTGGGGGAATGTCATAAGGTCAGATGAAACCAAAATCAAACTTTTTGGTAAAAACTCAACTCGTCGTGTTTGGAGGACAAAGAATGCTGAGTTGCATCCAAAGAACACCATACCTACTGTGAAGCATGGGGGTGGAAACATCATGCTTTGGGGCTGTTTTTCTGCAAAGGGACCAGGTCAACTGATCCGTGTAAAGGAAAGAATGAATGGGGCCATGTATCGTGAGATTTTGAGTGAAAACCTCCTTCCATCAGCAAGGGCATTGAAGATGAAACGTGGCTGGGTCTTTCAGCATGACAATGATCCCAAACACACAGCCCGGTCAACGAAGGAGTGGCTTCGTAAGAAGCATTTCAAGGTCCTGGAGTGGACTAGCCAGTCTCCAGATCTCAACCCCATAGAAAATCTTTGGAGGAAGTTGAAAGTCCGTGTTGCCCAGCAACAGCCGCAAAACATCACTGCTCTAGAGGAGATCTGCATGGAGGAATGGGCCAACATTCCAGCAACAGTGTGTGAAAACCTTGTGATGACTTACAGAAAACGCTTGACCTCTGTCATTGCCAACAAAGGGTATATAACAAAGTATTGAGATAAACTTTTGTTATTGACCAAATACTTATTTTCCACCATAATTTGCAAATAAATTAATTAAAATCCTACAATGTGATTTTCTGGATTTTTTTTCTCATTTTGTCTGTCATAGTTGAAGTGTACCTATGATGAAAATTACAGGCCTCTCTCATCTTTTTAAGTGGGAGAACTTGCACAATTGGTGGCTGACTAAATACTTTTTTGCCCACTGTATATATAATGGAGGGTATGGACAGTATTGACAGTATATGAATAGGAAAGGAAAGGTGTGTACAGCAGTAGTTATATAGGGTGAACCTTGATTAGAATACAGTATATACACATGAAATGGGTAAAACAGGAAGTAAACATTATAAAAGTGACTAGTGTTCAATGACTATGTACAGTGCCTTCAGAAAGTATTCAGACCCCTTTACTTTTTATACATTTGATTAGGTTACAGCCTGACTCTAAAATTGATGAAATAGTTTTTTCCCTCATCAATCTACACACATTATTCTACACACAATACCCCATAATGACAAAGCAAAAACCATTTTTTAGACATTATTGGGTATGAAGATACAAGCTTGGCACAACCGTATTTGAGGAGGTTCTCCCATTCTTCTCTGCAGATCCTCTCAAGCTCTGGTTGGAAGGGGAGCGTCGCTTCACAGCTATTTTCAGGTTTCTCCAGAGATGTTCGAACGGGTTCAAGTCCGGGCTTTGGCTGGGCCACTCAAGGACATTCAGAGACTTGTCCCGAAGCCACTCCTGCGTTGTTTTGGCTTTGTGGTTAAGGTCATTGTCCTGTTGGAAGGTGAACATTTGCCCCAGTCTAAGGTCCTGAGCGCTCTGCAGCAGGTTTTCATCGAGGATCTTTCTGTACTTTGCTCCGTTCATCTTTCCCTCGATCCTGACTAGTCTCCCAGTCCCTGCCGCTGAAAAACATCCCCACAGCATGATGCTGCTACCACCATAGCAATGGTGCCAGCTTTCCTCTAGATGTGATGCCTGGAATTCAGGCCAAATAGTTTTTCTCACGGTCTGAGAGTCTTTAGGTGCCTTTTGCCAAACTCCAAGCTGGCTGTCATGTGCCTTTTACTGAGGAATGGCTTCCATCTAGCCACTATACCATAAAGGCCTGATTGGTGGAGTGCTGCAGAGATGGCTGTCCTTCTGGAAGGTTCTCCCATCTCCACAGAGGAACTCTAGAGCTATGTCAAAGTGACCATTAGGTTCTTGGTCACCTCCCCTGACCAAGGCCCTTCTCCCCCGATTGCTAAGTTTGGCTGGGCGGCCAGCTCTAGAGATTCTTGGTGATTCCAAAGTTCTTCCATTTAAGAATGAGGCCACTGTGTTCTTGGGGACCTTCAATACTGCAGAATTTTTTTTGGTACTCTTCCCCAGATCTGTGCCACGACAGAATGCTCTCTTGGGTCTCTACGGACAATTCCTTCGACCTCATGGCTTGGTTTTTGCTTTGACATGCATTGCCAACTGTGGAACCTTATATAGACAGGTGTGTCATTTCCAAATAATTTCCAATCAATTTAATTTACCACAGGTGGACTCCAATAAATTTGTAAAAACATCTCAAGGATGATCAATGGAAACAGGATGCACCTGAGCTCAATTTCGAGTCTCATTGCAAAGGGTCTGAATACTTTTGTATGTTTTGTATTTGTATTTATTTTATTTGCAAACATTTCTAAAAGCCTGTTTTTAGCTTCGTCATTATGTGGTATTGTTTGTAGATTGTTGAGGAATTGTTTTTATTTAATTCATTTTAGATTTAAATTGTAACATTACAAAAGGAGGAAACATTCAAGGGGTCTGAATACTTTCTGAAGGCACTGTACATAGGACAGAACTTTGGAACCATAAATGGGAGAACTTTGGAGCCATCCAGAACCTCTCTAGAGCTGGCCGCCCAGCCAAACTGAGCAATCTCTAAACTGGAGTTGACAGTAGTTTTTCAGGACCGCAAAAGTTAATCATTTACAATATTAACAAGTCATGCTCTACTTTGGACAGTAGCTCCAAAGGTACATGAGACACAGTTTCAAACTACCATCTCCTGAAGCCCTAATGTCCAGTATCGGATTATAGTATGTCAGTGCCACAGTTAGTATCCTGCGGAACAGGCCCCTGGTTCCTCCTCAGCCTCTCCTGCCCTCTTAGACCCAGTCCATCCCGCTGGTCTTGGGCAGGTGTCAGGGCTGGACGGTGAGGTGGTGAGACATGGCTGCAGCGGCACAGACTCCCAGTGGTCCTCAACCCCTGCACCAACACAGTCCTGGGGCAGCCCGGCCAGCCGTAACATTGCCGAACCCCCCACAAACCCTCTCAGCCCCCCAGCCAGTGCCCGTGAGGCTGCCCTGAGCCCCCCTGCCCGCCTTCGTCGCCCTGATGCTGCCCCCCTACCTCGCCCCAAAGCCAGTTCAGTCAGGAAGCCCAGACTCTGGGAGGGGAGGCTAAAGAGCGGCAGCCCCCTGAAGAGCTCAGGTAGGGGGCGGCAGCCGACTGGAGGCAGACACTCAAACTGCACAAGGGTGAAGCGTTCGCCGGCGCGGCCCTGCAAGTAGTCCGCTAGAATGCAGCTGAGCGAGGCACTGAAGACATCTGAATACGGAGAACGACACCCCACCCCTGACTCCCCATCCTCGTCACACCCCCTCCCCCAGAGAGTATCCCTCTCCCAGCCCCGGCTGCCCCGACTGCCCCACTCCTCAGCCCTCTCCCAAGCTGCCTGGGTCAGCACAAGCACCACTTTCCCCCCCTGTCTCTGCAGGCGATCAAGCCGGGAGTGGAGCCATGGAACTGGTCCCAGGACACTGAGCTCGGCCTGGCTCCACAGGTCTAGAGATACACTGAAGCCCAGAGAGGAGAGGGACAAGCCCAGACGACACACCAGACCCAGCACAGCCTGATCATTGTCAGGAGGGTACAGCAACACAATGTGGCCACCTCCTACTGCACCTGGGAGAGAGAGGGAGAGGGAGAGGGAGAGAGAGGGGGGGGGAGAAAGAGACGAGAGAAAGAGAGGGAGAGGGGGGAGGACAGAAAGAGAAGAGCGGCCGAGGAAATGAGATCCAAGAAGAGAGAGAAAAAAGGGATAGAGAGAGGGTGGTTATTCTTCTGAAGCATGAAGAAAGAATATAATTGGATTCAGATATAACTGGAGACAGTGAATTGTGAGGGAATGTTTTAAAGGCTTATCTTACCTTTTATGTCCTCATCTTTCAACCATCTCCACACGTATCCTGTGGGGGAGATAAAAAGTGTAAGAATAATGATGAGATTGGTACCTGAAAATGTCAGGTTGGCACCCAGGCTAGTAATATTATATTCATATATAGTTAATACATTTAATGATTAGATAGCTTCAGAGATAGGTAATAATATTGATAATATATAGCTGCATCACTAACCTTTGAGAGCACCATGTATGACGTAGGCCCCAAGTATTGCCAAACAGATTAGTAGCAGCCCTATTAGGAGAGTCAGTAGCCATCGGTTCCGTGGTGCTATAGGGGAAGTCAGTCTGATTACATACAGCTGTGGACCAATGCCTCATAATCCATCATCGTATCCATTATTTCTGCCAAATATGCTCTTTAGCTAATTTAGCACTAATCTCTATGCTGCGCGTTATAGAGACACAGATTAACCAACGACCTAACCTGTTAATAATCCAGTATATTTCACTCTTAGTAAAAAAGGGTTCCAAAAAGGTTCTTCGCCTTTGAGCCATAGGAGAACCATTTTTGGTTCCAGGTAGAACCCTCTGTGAAAAGGGTTCTACCTGGAACCAAAATGGGTTCTGCAAAGGGTTCTCATATGGGGACAGCAAATTAACCATTTTGGTTTCTAGATAGTACCTTTTCTCTAAGAGTGTGGGTCAGTTGCATTAATGAATTGATGACCATTTAACCAATCCTTAGTACAGCCAAATACAGCATACAACCAGTTTAGAACTATAGGTAAACCTTATAAAATGTAACATATTGACCCTCAGGGGTGAAATTCATACTTGCAAATGGACACACGGGATCCAGCTTTGTATCCATCCCATGTACTTTCATCTAGACAACAAGAAACAGTGTGGTGTCAGGCATAAACACTTACAGTACTGCATTTCAGAGTAAGTACAGGCTCACAATTTCATTCAAACAGTGTACTCTGTCCACAGGTCAGTGGAGAAGTGTTTACCTGGACACACAGAGCAGGATGAGGGTTCACATTGATGAACTCTCCTCTTTTCTGAAAAAAAAACAACAGAAACAGAAACTCAACAGTCATATTCAGTAAGGTCCTCAGTAAGGTCAAAGGTGAAGGGTAAGTCGACCTCACACGGTAGGCCTTACCCAGTGTCCGTGGAGAGTGGGCGTCCACCCGGCATGTGTGTGCTTGTGCATCCTCTGCCTGGAGCCCTTCAACTCCTCACAATGCCCCCCCGCTGAGCCCCGTCTACACAGCCACAGTTCCCCCTCCAGGCGACAGGGGGCAGTCACGTTCCAACTCAGCACTGTGCCGTTCCCCACCTTCGTCTGAGCCTCCTCCACTGACAAGGACACGTTGTTGTCCCACATTCTTCTGAAAAGCTCTGAGAGAGGAATGGAGACATTTGGGTGTTACAATAACAAATGTTTCCAGTCCAGAGTCAAGAGTTCTGCGGTAGGGAGGGAATCTGATTGAACTCCTGACCTTTGTTGTTCATGAAGGGGCAGATCTCTCTGCGTAGATTATGTCCCTTCCACCAAACCTGTTGTAAAGCAACATACAAGGAATGTGCACAAGTGACTCCTGCATGACAATGATCATGAATATTCCATTCAGCTTTGGAAACAAGTTGTTCCATAGATTCGGTATGCCGAGCTGCAGAAAAATCAAGCACGGTTTACCTGAAAGCACAGACAGGGCGCTATAGACCTCAAAGGAATGCTCATCTCTCTCTGGCTCTGAAAGAAGAAGAAAGGGTGTGAGAAAGAGAAGGTGACAGTGAGTAAGGAGGTCACAGCTGGACCTTGTAAAAAAAATGTGTGACTTTTCTTTATACATACTGACCCACTTCTGGTATCTGCAAGGTTCTCCAGTCCCGAACATCTGGCACATGCCCATCTCACTGGTCGGTGTCTTGTTAGAACTGTCCAGTTGGAGCACAGCCACACCTCTCTTCTTATCAATCACAGCTCTGAGCTTGGGCGCTGAGACATATAGTACCGGTCAAAATTTTGGACACACCTATTCATTCAAAGGTTTTTCTTTGTTTTTACCATTTTTAGATATTGTAGAATAATAGTGAAAACATCAAAACTATGAAATAATATGGAATCATATAGTAACCAAAAAGTTTAAATAAATCAAAATATATTTTATATCTGAGATTCTTCAAAGTAGCCACTTTTTGCCTTGGTGACAGCCTTGCACAAGCTTTGTATTCTCTCAACCAGCTTCATGTGTTAGTCAACTGGAATGCATTTACATTGACAAGTGTGATTTGTTAAAAGTTAATTTGTGGAATTTCTTTCCTTCCTGATGGGTTTGAGCCAATCAGTTGTGTTGTGACAAGGTAGGGGTGGTATAAAGAAGTTATCACACTCTTCCAACCCAGATGTCTTAGTCATGTCTGAATCCTGGCTCAGGAAAACCACCAAAAACCTTGAAATTTCAATCTCTAATTCTAACATTTTCCTCCAAGATAGAACTGCCAAAGGGGGCGGTGTTGCATCTACTGCAAAGATAGCCTGCAGAGTTCTGTATTACTATCCAAGTCTGTACACAAACAATTCGAGCTTCTACTTCTAAAAATGCACCTTTCCAGAAACAAGTCTCTCACTGTTGCCGCTTGCTATAGACCTCCCTCTGCCCCTAGCTGTGCCCTCGATACCATATGTGAATTGATTGCCCCCCATCTATCTTCTGAGCTCGTGCTACTAGGTGACCTAAACTTGGACATGCTTAACACCCCAGCCATCCTACAATCCAAGCTTGATTGCCCTCAATCTCACACAAATGATCAATAAACCTACCAGGTACAACTCCAAATCCGTAAACACGGGCACCATCATAGATGTCATCCTAACTAACTTGCCCTTCAAATACACCTCTGCTGTTTTCAATCAAGATCTCAGCGATCACTGCCTCATTGCCTGCATCTGTAATGGGTCTGCCACCAAACGACCACCCCTCATCACTGTCAAACGCTCCCTAAACACTTCTGCGAGCAGGCCTTTCTAATTGACCTGGCCGGGGTATCCTGGAATGACATTGACCTCATCCCGTCAGTAGATGATGCCTGAATATTCTTTAAAAGTGCCTTCCTCACCATCTTAAATAAGCATGCCCCATTCAACAAATTTAGAACTAGGAATAGATATAGTCCTTGGTTCACTCCAGACCTGTGTGCCCTTGACCAGCACAAAAACATCCTGTGGCGTTCTGCATTAGCATCGAATAGCCCCCGTGATATGCAACTTTTCAGGGAAGTTAGGAACAAATACACACAGGCAGTTAGGAAAGCTAAGGCTAGCTTTTTCAAACAGAAATGTGCATCTTGTAGTACTAACTCAAAAAAGTTCTGGGACACTGTAAAGTCCCTGGAGAATAAGAGCACCTCCTCCCAGCTGCCCACTGCTCTGAGGCTAGGAAATACTGTCACCACCGATAAATCCACTATAATTGAGAATTTCAATAAGCATTTCTCTACGGCTGGCCATGCTTTCCACCTGGCTGTTATTACCCCGGTCAACTGCCCGGCACCCTCCACAGCAACCTGCCAAAGCCCCTACCATTTCTCCTTTACCCAAATCCAGATAGCTGATGTTCTGAAAGAGCTGCAAAATCTGGACCCCTACAAATCAGCCGGGCTAGACAATCTGGACCCTCTATTTCTAAAATTATCTGCCAAAATTGTTGCAACCCCTATTACTAGCCTGTTCAACCTCTCTTTCGTATCGTCTGAGATTCCCAAAGATTGGTAAGCTGACGCGGTCATCCCCCTCTTCAAAGGGGGAGACACTCTAGACCCAAACTGCTACAGACCTATATCTATCCTACTCTGTCTTTCTAAGGTCTTCGAAAGCTAAGTTAACAAACAGATTACCAACCATTTAGAATCCCACCGTACCTTCTCAGCTATGCAATCTGGTTTCAGAGCTGGTCATGTGTGCACCTCAGCCACGCTCAAGGTCCTATACGACATCATAACTGCCATCAATAAGAGACATTACTGTGCAGCCGTATTCATCGACCTGGCCAAGGCTTTCGACTCAGTCAATCACCACATTCTTATTGGCAGACTCGACAGCCTTGGTTTCTCAAATGATTGCCTCGCCTGGTACCCCAACTACTTCTCTGATAGAGTTCAGTGTGTCAAATCGGAGGGCCTGTTGTCCGGACCTCCGGCAGTCTCTATGGGGGTGCCACAGGGTTCAATTCTCAGGCCGACTCTCTTCTCTGTATACATCAATGAAGTTGCTCTTGCTGCTGGTGATTCTCTGGTACACCTCTACGCAGATGACACCATTCTGTATACTTCTGGCCCCTCTTTGGACACTGTGTTAGCTAACCTCCAGACGAGCTTCAATGCCATACAACTCTCCTTCCGTGGCCTCCAAATGCTCTTAAATGCAAGTAAAACGAAAAGCATGGTATTCAGACGATCACAGCCCGCACCTGCTCGCCCGTCTAGCATCAATACTTTGGACGGCTCTGACTTAGAATACGTGGACAACTACAAATACCTAGGTGTCTGGTTAGACTGTAAACTCTCCTTCCAGGCTCACATTAAGCATCTCCAATCCAAAATTACATCTAGAATTAGCTTCCTATATCACAACAAAGCATCCTTCACTCATGCTGCCAAACATACCCTCGTAAAACTGACTATCCTACCGATCCTTGATTTCGGTGATGTCATCTATAAAATAGCCTCCAACACTCTACTCAACAAACTGGATGCAGTCTATCACAGTGCCATCCGTTTTGTCACCAAAGCCCCATACACTACCCACCATTGCGACCTGTACGCTCTCGTTGGTTGTCCCTCGCTTCATACTCGTCGCCAAACCCACTGGCTACAGATTATCTACAAGTCTCTGCTAGGTAAAGCCCCACCGTATCTCAGCTCACTGGTCACCATAACAGTACCCACTAGTAGCATGCGCTCCAGCAGGTATATCTTACTGGACACCCCCAAAGCCAAATCCTAATTTGGTCGTCTTTCCTTTCAGTTCTCTGCTGCCAATGACTGGAACGAACTGCAAAAATCTCTGAAGATGGTGACTCATATCTCCCTCACTAGCTTTAATCACCAGCTGTCAGAGCAGCTCACAGATCACTGCACCTGTACATAGCCCATGTGTAAACAGCCCATCTATCTACCTCATCCCCATACTGTATTTATTCATTTATCTTGCTCCTTTGCACTCCAGTATCTCTACTTGCACATTCATCTTCTGCACATCTACCATTCCAGTGTTTAATTGCTATATTGTAATTATTTCACAACCATGGCCTATTTATTGCCTTAACTCCCTTATCTTGCCTCATTTGCACTCACTGTATATAGACTTTTTGTTTCCTTTTGTTCTAGTGCATTACTGCCTATGTTTATTCCGTGTGTAACTCTGTGTTGCTGTATGTGTCGAATTGCTATGCTTTATCTTGGCCAGGTCGCAGTTGCAAATGAGAACTTGTTCTCAAATAGCTTACCTGGTTAAATAAAGGTGAAATCAAATAAAACAGCCCTATTTGGTAAAAGACCAAGTCTATATTAAGGCAAGAACAGCTCAAATAAGCAAAGAGAAACAACAGTCCATCACCAGACCGAAACATTAAAGGAAGACACAGAGTTATCTCTGCTGCAGAGGATAACTTCATTAGAGTTTCCAGCCTCAGATTGCAGCCCAAATAAATGCTTCACAGAGTTCAAATAACAGACACATCTCAACATCAACTGTTCAGAGGAGATTGCGTGGATCAGGCCTTCATGGTCGAATTGCTGCAAAGAAACCACTACTAAGGACACCAATAAGAAGAAGAGACTTGCTTGGGCCAAGAAACACAAGCAATGGACATTAAACCGATGGAAATCTGTCCTCTGGTCTGATGAGTCCAAATTGGAGATAATAATAATAATAATAATAATATATGCCATTTAGCAGACGCTTTTATCCAAAGCGACTTATGTTTGGTTCCAACCGCCGTGTCTTTGTGAGATGCAGAGTAGGTGAACGGATGATCTCTGCATTTGTGGTTCCCACCGTGAAGCATGTGGGGTGGTGGGGGTGGTGGGGGTACTTTGCTGGTGACACTGTCTGTGATTTTTTTAGAATTCAAGGTACACTTAACCAGCATGGCTACCACAGCATTCTGCAGCAATATGCCATCCCATCTGGTTTGGGGTTAATGGGACTATAATTTGTTTTCAACAGGACAATGACCAAACACACCTCCAGGCTGTGTAATGGCTATTTGACCAAGAAGGAGAGTGATGGAGTGCTGCGTCAGATGACCTAGACTACACAATCACCCAACCCCAACTAAATTGAGATAGTTTGGGATGAGTTGGACCGCAGAGTGAAGGAAAAGCAGCCAACAAGTGCTCAGCATATGAGGGAACTCCTGCAAGACTGTTGGAAAAGCATTCAAGGTGAAGCTGGTTGAGAGACTGCCAAGAGTGTGCAAAGCTGTCATCAATGCAAAGGGTGGCTACTTTGAAGAATCTCAAATCTAAAATGTATTTGGATTTGTTTAAAACTTTTTGGGTTGCTAGATGATTCCATGTGTTATTTCATCGTTTTGAGGTCTTCACTATTATTCTACAATGTAGAAAATAGTAAATATAAAGAAGAACCCTTGAATGAGTAGGTGTGTGCAAACGTTTGACTGGTGCTGTATATCAAATGTCAATCAATAAGAGATGTAAAGGTTTAAACTAAAGCAGGTACAGTATAATACTATGGGGATGCAGGGTTGCATGATAAATTACAGTGACTCACCATCACATTCTTTCACAACACTATCTAGGTCAGAGGAACAAACTGAGAGATAGAGTGGGGGAGAGAGAGAGACAGAGAGAGTGAGAGAGAGAGAGAGAGAGAGAGAGAGAGAGAGAGAGAGAGAGAGAGAGAGAGAGAGAGAGAGAGAGAGAGAGAGAGAGAGAGAGAGAGAGAGAGAGAGAGAGAGAGAGAGAGAGAGGTAGTCAAAATTCATGATCTGAGGAATGTACACTGCCAGTCAAAAGTTTTAGAACACCTAACCATTCAAGGGTTTTACTTTTTTTTTGTACTATTTTCTACATTGTAGAATAATAGTGAAGACATCAAAACTACTAAATAACACATGGAATCATGTAGTAACCAAAAAAGTGTTAAGCAAATCAAAATATATTTTAAATTGAAGATTCCTCAAATAGCCATCCTTTGCCTTGATGACAGCTTTGTACACTCTTGGCATTCTCTCAAACAGCTTCATGAGGTAGTCACCTAGAATGCACTTAAATGAACAGGTGTGCCTTCTTAAAAGTTAACTTGAGGAATGTCTTTCCTTCTTAATGCGTTTGAGCCAATCAGGTGTGTTGTGACAAGGTAGGGGTGGTAAACAGAAGATGGCCCTATTTGGTAAAAGACCAAGGCCATATTATGGCGAGAACAGCTCAAATAAGCAAAGAGAAATGACAGTCCATCATTACTTTAAGACATGAAGGTCAGTCAATATGGAACATTTCAAGAACTTTTAAAGTTTGTTCAAGGGCTGTAGAAAACCATTAAGCGCTATGATGAAACTGGCTCTCATGAGCAGTGCCACAGGAAAGGAAGACCCAGAGTTACCTCTGCTGACCCAGAGGATAAGTTCATTAGAGTTGGAATTAAAGGGGGAATTAACTGCACCTCAGATTGCAGTCCAAATAAATGCTTCACAGAGTTCAAGTAACAGACACATCTCAACATCAACTGTTCAAAGGAGACAGTGTGAATCAGGCCTTCATGGTCGAATTGCTGCAAAGAAACCATTACTAAAGGACCCCAATAATAAGAAGAGATATGCTTTGACCAAGAAACACAAGCAATGAACATTAGAACACTGGAAATCTGTCCTTTGGTCTGAGTCCAAATTGGAGATGTTTGGTTCCAACCTCCGTGTTTTTGTGAGACGCGTGTATATAAACTGATGATCTCCACATGTGTGGTTCCCACTGTGAAGCATGGAGGAGGCATGCACTACCACAGCATTCTGCAGCGATGCGCCATCCCATCTTGTTTGAGCTTAGTGGGACTATAATTGGTTTTTTAACAGGACAATGACCCAAAACACACCTCCAGGCTGTGTAAGGACTATTTTACCAAGAAGAAGTGTGATGAAGTGTGATGAAGTGTGATGAAGTGCTGCATCAGATGACCTGGCCTCCACAATCCCCTGACTTTGACCCAATTGAGATGGTTTGGGATGAGTGGGACCACAGAGCGAAGAGCCAACAAGAGCCAACAAGTGCTCAGCATATGTGGGAACTCCTTCAAGACTGTTGGAAAAGCATTCCAGGTGAAGCTGGTTGAGAGAATGCCGAGTGTGTGCAAACTGTCATCAAGGCAAAGGGTTGCTTTTGGAAGAATCTCAAATATTAAATATATTTTGATTTGTTTAACACTTTTTTGGTTACTACATGATTCCATATGTGTTATTTCATAGTTTTGATGTCTTCACTATTAGTCTATATTCTATATCTATTATTTAAATAATGAAAAACCCTTGAATGAGTAAGTGTTCTAAAACCTTTGACCGGAGTGTATGCATATCAATAACATATTTATAGTACAGCTATGGTATTGTGGTATAAAGAATGCCACTTACCATCTTCTAAGGAGGGGATAGTGGTGGTAACGGAGGTATATAATGCGTGGACGATGACTGGACTTCCATATTGTACTGGCTCTGGCTCCAACAATATGGACAGCCACAGCTACAGAAGTCAAACATGAACCTATTACATACTAGGCTATATGTTCTTTCCACTAAACAACCCTATCAGTGCCCAAAGTTACCCAAAATAACCCTAACATTTTTAATAGACAACAGTTTAATGACAGGCGATAAAAGGAATGTGTACCTCAGGAGGGTGCTGGTCCCCCAGAGCTGAATGGATCAATGTAAATGTCACTTCTTTGCAGCGATTCAAAATGTTTGGGTAGCTGTAACACACGGTTACAGAAGCTGCTGGAACACACAGTAGGAGAGACAACAAACAATGTATTATTTACCATGAGAAAGTGCAAAAGACACATTAACAGTCAACCACAACTTTAGATTGAGTGACTTTCATTTATTTTACTTGACCAACTTGTACGCCCAAGGAGTGTGTGTGGGTGTGTTTTCTCTCTTCTGACACACTCTTTTTGATTACCTGTTGTGCTGCGTGGCATCCCTAGGAGACTCTCTTCTCTTAATTCCTTCTGGTTAGAGCTGTCATCTTCGTCAATGTAGTCACCAGACACTTCCTGGTCCTCATGTTTATCTGGGACAGCAGAAACAGCAACAACATGTCATGTGCTGAGAACAGCAGAAACAGCATCAACAAATGAGAACAGCAAGAGTCAAGAATAACCTGCAAATGCCCCACAACCTATCAATACAACCTATCAATAGATCCATACACCCTATCAATACAACCTATCAATACATCCATACACCCTATCAATACAACCTATCAATACATCAATACAACCTATCAATACAACCTATCAATAGATCCATACACCCTATCAATACAACCTATCAATACAACCTATCAATACAACCTATCAATAGATCCATACACCCTATCAATACAACCTATCAATACATCCATACAACCTATCAATACAACCTATCAATACATCTATACAACCTATCAATACAACCTATCAATACAACCTATCAATAGATCCATACACCCTATCAATACAACCTATCAATACATCAATACAACCTATCAATATAATCTAGCAATACATCAATACAACCTATCAATACAACCTATCAATAGATCAATACAACCTATCAATATAACCTATCAATACATCCATACACCCTATCAATACAACCTATCAATAGATCAATACAACCTATCAATATAATCTATCAATACATCCATACACCCTATCAATACAACCTATCAATAGATCAATACAACCTATCAATACAACCTAGCAATACAACCTAGCAATATAATCTATCAATACATCCATACACCCTATCAATACAACCTATCAATATAACCTATCAATACATCCATACACCCTATCAATACAACCTATCAATACATCAATACAACCTATCAATATAATCTATCAATACATCAATACACCCTATCAATACAACCTATCAATACATCAATACAACCTATCAATATAATCTATCAATACAATCCTGCTGTAGGTATGGCATGCTCCTGTCCCAGGCACAGTGACTTCCTGTTGGAGTTAAGGTTAGTTGTGTAGTTAGGGATAGTGGTATGGTAGAGTATGCAGTAAAGACTGTGGAATAGCATCCATACATCACAGTTGCCTATGATGATAGTGTCTGCTGCAACTGAATGGTTGAAGCAGTAGGGCTACCTTTGATTGTGAAGTAGACCGTGACTCGCAGGCAGGGTTTGCAGTATTGGTCGTTGGTGCAACACAGAAACACGCTGAGCTCCAGCCGGCTAACTTTCACAGGACCCTTCATGCCAGGAAAGGCAACATCTAAGATGCAGAAGGGACAGAGAAATCGATAGAGAGAGAGAGAGATGTCAATGTCATGATAAGTGTTCTAATATATTTTGGCTTATGATGGACTATATATGATGCTTTGTATGGTCTCACCTTTTACACTGCAGTCAGTCAGGCCCTAAGAAAAGAGTACAGAGAGAGAGAGTGATTTCTTACAACATACCAGACCAGACATATGATTGTGTAATTATTATTTAAATACATAGTAATACTTCCACTTGATATACGTGACACATGTTCTTCCGTTTAACTGCACACAACTACACTAGAGGTCAATTCTCATGACCTTGCTCCCAGAACCGTATCCTTGGAAATGGTCAACAGCAGTGGAGATGGAACACTCAAGCCCTAGGATTGGGTGTCACACTCTAGCCTGGTCATGAATACATAATGAGCATTAAAACTTTGATGTGTCTGTGTGTGCTACAGTACAGACTGAGGTACATTGCATCTGTCAATCAAAACATAAATCTGCTCACTCAAACTGATCAAGTGTATAACCAGCGCTGACCCATTCCCGTTTTCCACATTTTGCTATGTTAACCCTTGTTCTAAAATGGATTCGATTTTTTTCAAATCCTCATCAATCTACACACAATACCCCACAATGACAAAGTGAAAACAGAAATACCTTGTTTACAGTTGATATCTGAAGTTTACATACACCTTAGCCAAATACATTTAAACTCAGTTTTTCACAATTACTGCCATTTAATCCTAGTAAAAATTCCATGTCTTAGGTCAGCTAGGATCACCACATTATTTTAAGAAGGTGAAATGTCAGAATAATAGTAGAGAGAATGATTTATTTCAGCTTTTATTTCTTTCATCACATTCCCAGTGGGTCAGAAGTTTACATATATTCAATTAGTATTTGGTAGCATTGCCTTTAAATTGTTTAACTTGGGTCAAACGTTTCGGGTAGCCTTCCACAAGCTTCCCACAATAAGTTGGGTGAATTTTGGCCCATTCCTCCTGACAGAGCTGCTGTAATTTGTAGGTCTCCTTGCGCAAACACTTTTTCAGTTCTGTCCACAGGTTTTCTATAGGATTGAGGTCAGGGCTTTGTGATGGCCACTCCAATACCTTGACTTTGTTGTCCTTAAGCCATTTTGCCACAACTTTGGAAGTATGCTTGGGGTCATTGTCCATTTGGAAGACCCATTTGCGACCAAGCTTTAACTTCCCGACTGATGTTGCTTCAATATATCCACATACTTTTTCCTCATGATGCCATCTATTTTGTGAAGTGCACCTCCACAACATGATGCTGCCAACCATGCTTCACGGTTGGGATGGTGTTCTTCGGCTTGCAAGCCTCCCCCTTTTTGCTCCAAACATAACAATGGTCATTATGGCAAAACAATTATATTTTTGTTTCATCAGACCAGAGGACATTTCTCCAAAAAGTACGATATTTGTCCCCATGTGCAGTTGCAATCGTAGTCTGGATTTTTTATGGCGGTTTTGGAGCAGGAGCTTCTTCCTTGCTGAGCGGCCTTTCAGGTTATGTCAATATAGAACTTGTTTTACTGTTGATATAGATACTTTTGTACCTGTTTCCTGCATCTTCACAAGGTCCTTTGCTGTTGTTCTGGGATTGATTTGCACTTTTCGCACCAAAGTACATTCATCTCTAGGAGACAGAACGCGTCTCCTTCCTGAGCGGTATGATGGCTGCGTGGTCCCATGGTGTTTATACTTGAATACTATTGTTTGTACAGATGAACATGGGATTTGCAAATTGCTCCCAAGGATGAACCAGACTTTCCCATGATGTCAAGCAAAGAGGCATTGAGTTTGAAGGTAGGCCTTGAAATACATCCACAGGTGCACCTCCAATTAACTCAAATTATGTCAATTAGCCTATCAGAAGCTTCTAAAGCCATGACATCATTTTCTGGAATTTTCCAAGCTGTTTAAAGGCACAGTCAACTTAGTGTATGTTGGGCCGGGTGGTGCAGTGGTTAAGGGCACTGTACTGCAGCGCCAGCTGTGCCATCAGAGACTCTGTGTTCGCGCCTAGGCTCTGTCGTAACCGGCCGCGACCGGGAGGTCCGTGGGGCGACGCACAATTGGCCTAGCGTCGTGAGGGTTTGGCAGGTAGGGATGTCCTTGTCTCATCTCGCACCAGCGACTCCTGTGGCGGGCCAGCCACAATGTGTTGCCAAGGTTGCCAGGTGCACGGTGTTTCCTCCGACACATTGGTGCGGCTGGCTTCCAGGTTGGATGCGCGCTGTGTAAAGAAGCAGTGCGGCTTGGTTGGGTTGTGTATCGGAGGACGCATGACTTTCAACCTTCGTCTCTCCCGAGCCCGTACGGGAGTTGTAGCGATGAGACAAGATAGTAGCTAATAAAAATACAACAATTGGATACCACGAAATTGGGGAGAAAAAGGGGTCAAATTAAAATAAAATAAAAACTTAAGTGTATGTAAGCTTCTGATCCACTGGAATTGTGATACAGTGAATTATAAGTGAAATAATCTGTCTGTAAATAATTGTTGGAAAAATTACTTGCGTCATGCACAAAGTAGATGCCCTGATCGACTTAACAAAAAATGTGTGGGATGGTTGAAAAATGAGTTTTAATGACCCCAACCTAAGTGTATGTAAATTTCCAACTTCAACTGCACATAAGCATTCAGACCCTTTGCTATGAGACTCGAAATTGAGCTCATCCTGTTTCCATTGATCATCCTGGAGATGTTTCTACAACTTGATTTGAGACCACCTGTGGTAAATTCAAAAATTGGACATGATTTGGAAAGGCACAGACCTGTCTCTATAAGATTCCGCAGTTGACAGTGCATGTCAGAGCAAAAACCAAGCCAAGAGGTCGAAGGAATTGTCCATAGAGCTCCAAGACAGGATTGTGTCGAGGTACAGATCTGGGGAAGGGTACCAAAAAATGTCTGCAGCATTGAAGGTCCCCAAGAACACAATGGCCTCCATCATTCTTAAATGGAAGAAGTTTGGAACTGTCACGACTTCCGCCGAAGTTGGTGCCTCTCCTTGTTTGGGCGGCATTCGGCGGTCGTCGTCACCGGCTTTCTAGCTGCCACGATCCACGTTTCCTTTTCCATTTGTTTTGTCTTGATTGTACACACCTGGTTCCCATTACATTATTATTATTTCCCTATTTAACCATCTGGTTCTCATTATGTTTTGTGCATGATTGTTCCTGGTTTTGGGTTAGGGTTTGTTATCCCTGCGTGGATTTATTGGCTGATTATTTTTCAGAGTAAAGTACGTTGTTTTACTCAGTTCTGTGTCCTGCACCTGACTCCGTCCTCACCTCTGCACAACTGACACTTGACAGGACCCACCAAGATTCTTCCTAGAGCTGGCCACCTGGCCAAACTGAACAATCGGGGTAGAAATGCCTTGGTCAGGGTGGTGACCAAAAACTTGATGGTCCCTCTGACAGAGCTCCAGAGTTCCTCTGTGGAGATGAGAGAATCATCCAGAAGGACAACCATCTTTACAGCATTCCACCAATTAGGCCTTTATGGTAGAGTGGCTAGACAGAAGCCACATGACAGCCCACTTGGACAGCCCACTTGGAGTTTGCCTAAAGGCACCTAAAGGAATCTCTGACGATGAGAAACAAGATTATCTGGTCTGATGAACAAGATTGAAGTCTTTAGCCTGAATGCCAAGCGTCACGTCAGGAGGTAACCTGGCACCATCCCTACGGTGAAGCATGGTGGTGGCAGCATCATGCTGTGGGGGTGCTTTTCAGCAGCAGGGACTGGGAGACTAGTCAGGATCAAGGGAAAGATAAACGGAGCAAAGTACAGAGATGAAAACCTGCTCTTGATGAAAACCTGCTCCAGAGGTCTCAGGACCTCAGACTGGGGCGAAGGTTCACCTTCCAACAGGACAACAACCCTAAGCACACAGCCAAGACAGGGTCTGAATACTTATGTAAATGTATTATTATTTTTTGCAAATATTTATAAAAACCTGTTTTTGCTTGTCATTATGGGGTATTGTGTGTAGATTAAAGAGGGAAAAAATATTTTAGAATAAGGCTGTAATGTAGCAAAGTGTTGAAAAAGTCAAGGGGTCTGAATACTTTCCGAATGCACTGTATCCCAGACTAGATCAGGAATTTAGTTGCAGGTACTCTAGTTGTGATTTCTTTCTGCCAGCCTCCTGCTAGATACGACATATGGCTGTGCATGGTGCGTGCACGTGAACTAAAGCTCTGTGTGATTGGTTTTGCATGTGTCCTCCACATATGACAGCTCACCCCCCACACACTCATATAAACACATACAAAGTCCACATTCATTTACATGTGTGCACATGCACATCCAAGCACACAAGCACACACATATATGATTGACCTGAGGCTGTCCTGAGTACACAAAATAAATAGGGTGGTACAGGTGGGATTCTCATAAGCAGTTATACTCAAACATTGTTGTAGTACAGATCACACCAACATGTACAACATCCGACTTAATGGAAACTACAGGCCAAAACATTCCATGACCCCATCAGAGAACGATCTGAGTAGACTGTCATAATGCTAAAACTATACAACCATATGGTAACGCTTCATTTTAAGGGGGCCTTATTGTTAGAGTGTAATTACACTATTCGGGATCCTTGGGACGTCCTTACCCTAAACTTAACCCCTACCCTTACCTTGACCTTAACCATAACCCTTAGCTAACCCTTAACCCTTACCTTAACCATTTTAAATGTCAACTTCAATGGAGTAGGGACGCCCCAAGGATACTTACCAATCATACTTTTATGCAATAGCTATACCTGATCAGTATGTAGTCTAAATACAGTACTTGCACTATTAGCTTCATAATTGAAATAATAAAAAAATCAATAAACAATTTAAGAAAACCTGACAGGCCTCATGTTAATTTGCTCCTTCTTTTACCTGGTCGCAGGTGAGTCGATTTGCGCCATCTATCATCTCTAGTGCACCTGCAGATGGGGACGTTAGCTGCAGCAGTAACAGTAGGACAAAGTGAGTGCAAGGGAACAGGCGAGCCATTGGTACTACAACACACCGCACAGAGCTTCTGCGTCCAAGGTCCAGGCCGTCTTGTGCCAGTGCCCTGTCCGGAAAGTCTGTCTGGAAAAGTGGAGGTAGTTGCGCAGATCAGGCTGATTCTAACACCATTACCTAGAGGCAAGATAATTATACTTGTCACAACCCAACATGTACTGGCAGTCCTCCAAAGTCGCAGTGTTTCCCAGTGCGTTCTTCCTGGGCACTGAAACGGGACCTGCCGAAGATCCTGGGCTACTGGAGACAGGTAGGCTTAACAGGATCCAACCTGGCTGAGAGAGAGAGAAGGGGGGGGTTAATAAATTGCTAGCTGAAGCAGGCTACTAAAACTTTAAGCAGGCTACATTTCTGTATTGAATAAGATACATTTCTCAAGCACAGAACTAACTAATAACTATGTAATTCATATATCGATGCAGAGCAACTAATTAATATTTCAATTTCAAAGGTTAACTTCAATTTGACTTACAGTTGTGTGTGGACATGCACCTCCTGTATCAGGTTGATGGACAGTTCTCTAGCTAGTGATGCGGGTGCTCCGTGACACTACACCCAATCTCCTGAAAATATCTAAATGGCCTTCTATGAATGTAGAGTGAGTGTGTGACAGTCAGGAGGAGGACAGAGGGGAGGTGTGTTTACCTGAAAAGGTGGCTCAATTTCACTGCATGGAGTTGGCAGTTAGATTTCTTGCTATTTAGCTTTTTAAGTAAACCATGAGTCCAGTAGTTCTGAAAATGATGCTTATACAAACTCTGCTGCTTTCCAAAGTCCACTAACAGGCAGGCACATAATTTACAGAAGTTCAGTTGCAGTAGGCTAATCCCCTAAGGTCGAGTCTTATAAGCCTGAAATTAAAGATTGTTAGCTTTTCTTTCTCCATAAGAGCTTAACCATTAACTAGGGACCTGAGATTGGCATGAGAGGTGAACAGAGGTAAATACCTAAAGTAGGCAGTCATTGTTCCATAGCCACTCTCAGGGCAGGCTGTCAGGTTTCAGCTGTTTCATGCTTTATGGTCTGATCCCAGGAATTCATTGGCACAGGCACAGGCTCAGGCACAGGCACGGGCACAGGCTCAGGCACAGGCACAGGCACAGGCACAGGCACAGGCACAGGCACAGGCTCAGGCACAGGCTCAGGCACAGGCACAGGCACAGGCACAGGCACAGGCACAGGCACAGGCACAGGCACAGGCACAGGCACAGGCTCAGGCACAGGCACAGGCACAGGCACAGGCACAGGCACAGGCACAGGCACAGGCACAGGCACAGGCACAGGCACAGGCTCAGGCACAGGCTCAGGCACAGGCTCAGGCACAGGCACACACACACACATTTCATTATTATTTTGCATTAGTTTGTTTCACATATCTGGAAAATGTTGAAACAGACTTTGTTTATTAGTTAGCTTGTTGACTAAGCCGGGGTATGAATGAGATGGTTAGATGCAGGTTAGAGATGGGCTATGCCATGTACAGTATGTACTCTATGCCATACATACAGTAGTTTTTCCATTTTTTTCATCTGATCAGTCCTGTAAATCTGGCTTCTTGTTTCGCAACATCAACCGGCTGTCAGCTCATTTGTTTTACTGATAACATCAACCGGTTGAGTGGGGCTGAAATTACAGGTTGTTCTGAGTTCAGTTTAATGGAGAGAACCTATCATCACACACCTGCAATGTTGACAAGCTTTAAATAGCCACCTTTTCCACACAGATGCCTGAGGGAATAATGTTGATGTATGTTTGCTTAGCTGCTGTCAGAAAGATAAGCATGATGGACTTTAAGACAAACTTACCATAGATAATACATAGAAGAAGATTGTCTATAGAAAGCATAAATGCAGAAGTTATTTTTATGAGGCCAACAGCTAATATCAAAGTGAAGGATATTTACAAAATAATACACATTTATTTTATTTTACAAAATAGCATTTCAAAATGTATGCAACAGGCACTTATAAGCCCACACACAATGGTAGAATGATAGATAGGGTAAACGCATAAACATTTGTTCTGAATACAGTTCATTTTAAAGGGGGCAATCTGCAGTTCAAACAACAACAGTGTTTCCCTGCCACTGTTTCAGTAAACAACCTGAGTGATGGGGCTGAAGAAACATAACCACTATCAGAGCTATGGATGCAAGAGCTGACCATCCATGACATCACAACGATCCTTCAAAGCATGTGTTGAGGCTCGGGGTTATGCAGTGGATGTTTACAATAACCTTGTTTCGAAAAAGTGCAGTAAAACAAGCAAAATATTATTTTGGTTTCTGATGAGGTATGCCAGTTGAACTAAGCTCAATGAGGCCTTATTAGGTTTTATTCTTCAAGAATAAATGGGTATATATAATTAATATATAGTAATGACATATTGCCCCTTTAAACTTGAAGGAAAACCACTCTGTCTCTGTTAACTGCTTATTTCCAAACACAACCTACTACTGAAAAGTGTGGCTGGAAAACATCTGTGTTATGGTATAAGACTCCAGATGCTTTGCATACAGTCTACCGGTGGAGCCCGTGGCTTCACTGACTTGGTGGGAAAATGGAATGTGAGTCGTTGGTGATATTTGAATAATATTTGTTCACTGCCAATCTGAAGGGGGTTACTAGCAGTAGTATAATATTAAAGAACTGTAGCTCAGTTGGTAAAGCATGGTGCTTGCAATGCCAGGATAGGGGGTTCGATTCCTGGGACCACCTGTACATAAAATGTATGCACACATGACTGTAAGCTGCTTTGGATAAAAGCATCTACTAATTTCTTATATTCAAATTATAAATGTCAGGCTTTGATACTATAACAGGCTCTAAGTCTGCACTATGTGTGTCCATTATTAAGTAAATCAACACTTAAATATTCATTTTAATTGAACAAAAGGCTATCTGAATTAATAAGAGCTGCAATGAGAAAATAAATTATTAATACAGACGTCATTTTATCTTTGTTGAATGCTATGTTGATAATAACTATATACTGCAAAGAGAAATATTCTGAGAACAAAGTCTTAAATTATTCAAATTAAAACTATAATATCCTTGGACTAAAGAATGAGTCACTAAGGTGTCTATTTCTTATATACAGTAGGTTACAGTACACAGTCCATAGGAGCTCATTGGAATAGACCGGTTGCTATAGAGCTGTGTAGGAATGGTCTCTATACCCATACATAGATAATATAGCATCCATAATCCTCTATGGCACTGTGCATAACCAAGCAGTTCTACAGCCAACCAGTTTGAGAGATGGACAGGAGCTGTTTCAAGATGGGGCACGTTGATGCTGTGTACTTCAGTACAAATACATTTTGAAATGTTCTTGAAAGGATCTGACAGTCATGTGGAAAGTGGAGGCTTGGGGTAAAAACAACAGTATGTGCCCTCAGAGCAAAGATATCACATGATTTGATCATCTACTGTTGACATTGAGAATGATGAAGTATATCCTTTCTCTGGAGCACCTGTGGTGAGGGTATCCAGTTCTATACACTAAGTGGAAGTTACAACCTTACTTTCAGGCATACCCACGTAGATAAGGCTGATGTGTGGCTTTAGGTTCAGGTTCAAACTGTACACTCAGCATAAAAAGCATAAACTGTGGACATATGTGGGATGTAGCCCAGAGGAGAATATTTACCTACTCTTCACCACAGGCAAATCAAGTGGTAGGTTCTCTTAGTAGTTTTATCAATACCCCCTTTGACTGTGGTAATAAGCCCTATGAAATGCTCAGTGTCTCTGCTCCACTGTTTGGGTCACTACACCACCCATGTGCTCTGCTTCATGTTACAGTCAAGACAAAAGTCTGGCTCCTGTATAAAGGTGAAACCTGAGATGCCCTGCTTCATTGCTATGGTGACCCGCTAAGCAACTCCTTCTGCTGCAAAGTGCTTGGCTCTGTCCTCTCCTCATTAATTGACAGCGACAACACATGCCTGTTCAGTGTCCTCTCTGATATCACTTCCTGTGATGATTTCGGTTTTAGCCCCTCCTCTTCCTGTGACAACCACACTCTGAGCCTGTGAGTTAGTCGTCGTGCCAACCAAAGTGCCAGTGTTTTGGAAAGGAGTCTGGGCCAACAGGCCCAGCTGTCAATCACACTGTTCCTCCCTCTAGCGGTCCCATCCAGCTCACGTATCAGGCCTCCGAAGTCCCGAGGCAGGCAGTAGCGTGGGACTCCTCTGAGATCCTTGGGGATGTCTCGACTGTGACAGAGGCCCTGGAAGTAGACAATGGTGAAGCCGTTGACCCTGCTTGCCCCCTGTCGTGCCCCCTGCAGACAGGACAGGGCAGCCCTGAACACTGGCCCTGTCACTGAGGAGGGCTCTCTCTCCTCTCTGCTCCTACTCTCCTCTTTCCATTCCTCTCCTTTCTTCAATCCTGCTTGCTCCTGTTCCACTCTTGTTTTCTCAAGTTCTTCCATTTTTTCTCCTCCCCTTTCTCCTTGTTGCATCTCCTCTCCTTTACTCCATCCTGTCTTTTCCACCTCCCTCCTATCCCCTCCCTCCCTCTCTTCTCTCCAGTTCTTGTAGGATTCCTTAGCCACTGCGCTCCATACGATCAGCACCTGGCCTCCTGCCTCTCTGACTGCCTCCCACTGTCCATACAGCCAGGGCACAGGGCCCAGCTCAGCCACCCCAGCCCAAGACCTCTCCACAGCTCCAGGACAAGCCCCAATGGAGCTCTGGGTCCACAGAGCCATGCGCACTTCAGCACACAACTCCCCCTGTAGGAAGGAAGCCAAAGAGCACACGGCAGACACATGGGCTGACTGCTCTGATGAACACACCAACAACACAGGCCTCTGGATGAATAGCCAACCTGCAGGGAGAGAGAGGGGGTGGCAGAGACACACACACAAAGACATACAAAGAAGGAGATGGTCAAGGGAAGAGAGAGAGAGAGAGAGAGAGAGAGAGAGAGAGAGAGAGAGAGAGAGAGAGAGAGAGAGAGACAGACAGACAGACAGACAGACAGACAGACAGACAGACAGACAGACAGACAGACAGACAGACAGACAGACAGACAGACAGACAGACAGACAGACAGACAGACAGACAGACAGACGGAGGGAGGGAGCGAGGGAGGGTGGGAGGGTAACCGAGACAGAGACCGAGACGGAGAGGGAGAAAGAGAGAGAGAGAGCGAGAGAGAGAGAGAAACAGAGAGAGAGAAGGAGAGAGAGAGAGGAAGAGAGAGAGAGAAGGAGAGAGAAGGAGAGAGAGAGAGGAGAGAGAGAGACAGAGAGAGAAGGAGAGAGAGAGAGGAAGAGAGAGAGACAGAGAGAGAGAAGGAGAGAGAGAGGAGAGAGGAGAGAGAGAGAGAGCGAGAAGGAGAGAGAGAGAGAGAGAGAGAGAGAGAGAGAGAGAGAGAGAGAGAGAGAGAGAGAGAGAGACAGACAGGGAGATATGAGTATGGTGGAGTTGAGAGAGAAATAAATACAGACAGACAGACAGACAGACAGACAGACAGACAGACAGACAGACAGACAGACAGACAGACAGACAGACAGACAGACAGACAGACAGACAGACAGACAGACAGACAGACAGACAAAAAAGATATTGGAAATTATTTGTATTTATTCACTGATTTCTCAATTATTTAAATCAATGGATATTAAATCAATGGATTAAATGAAGTGTGCTAGGTTTGAAGGATAAAGTGAGACAGACAGACCGACACACAGACAGAGCAGACAGACACACAGGCAGAGCAGATAGGTTAAGGATGGCACTCAATATTAATGCAATGTAATATGACTGAGGACACAAGAAGGGCCTACAAAGGTGTATGTACAGTACAAGAAAAACTGACCTGTGACTCCCTTCTTGGTCACATAGCGGATGAGGCTTCCCAGTATTGCCACAGTAACCACAAGTGTCAAGACTGCAACAGCATAGAGACCCCATCTCCTGTGGGAATCTGAGGAGGCATATGAGGATACTTAGTATAAGTGTGTGTGTGTGTGTGTGTGTGTGTGTGTGTGTGTGTGTGTGTGTGTGTGTGTGTGTGTGTGTGTGTGTGTGTGTGTGTGTGTGTGTGTGTGTGTGTGTGTGTGTGTGTGTGTGTGTGTGTGTGTGTGTGTGTGTGTGTGTGTGGCTGAGGCTGAACTCACAGTCAGGACACAGTAGTCTCCTCCCATACTGTGCAGGATCTGACCGCCAGACCTTCAGAGATATAGAGAGAGTGAAATTGAAATAAAGAAAAAGTAAAAGTAAGATTAGAGATGCGTTCACGTAATACAAAAGCAATTCATAGTTAGTTTGTTCGTACCTGCACACATAGACCCTCAGTCAGGGATGATAAGGGCAGGTTCAGCTGTGTCTCTCTGGTGCCCCCACCCTGTTGAACGGAAAACTGCACTCTTAACAACATGGACCAGCAGTGTCTATTAAATTCAGGTTTTACTGTGACATGTTCAAGTACAGTGAAATGCTTAACTTGCATGCTCTACCCAACAGCGTAGTAATCAAAACTAGTATAACTAATAAAAATACAAAATATATAATAAAGAGAACATGAAAAAGTAAAGATAAACACTCAAAGAATCACAAAATAGCACAGTTAGGTCGGAGCACGCAAGACAGCATATTATAGAGGCTATTATGTCTCTATATTGTGGTGATAGTTTCTTATCTTACCATGTTTACTAAGTAGATAGCTCCTCTGGACACACATCCTTTCTCCTGCCAGACACAGAGTTGTGCAGCAAAGGATGCTGGGATAGTGGAGGTGAGATAGACACAGAGACTTTGTGAACCAGGACCAACATATGCCTCCCACTTAGACATACCTGAGGAAAGGAGGGAGGGATAGAGAGAGAGAGAGAGAGAGAGAGAGAGAGCGAGAGCAGAGAGAGGGAGAACGAGAGAAGGTGAGAGGGAGAGAGAGAGAGAGAGAGAGAGAGAGAGAGAGAGAGAGAGAGAGAGAGAGAGAGAGAGAGAGAGAGAGAGAGAGAGAGAGAGAGAGAGAGAGAGAGAGAGAGAGAGAGAGAGAGAGAGAGAAGAAAGAGGGAGAGATTATGTTTATGATATTAACAATATCAAGTGTAGTACTTCTATCACTGTGGTTTTGTGGTCTCTCACCTGGTTGGAATGGACAGTGGACATCATGGCTGCCTCTGAAGGAAAACTACAGAGAAGAGAGAGAGAGAGAGAGAGAGAGAGAGAGAGAGAGAGAGAGAGAGAGAGAGAGAGGGGGGGGGGGAGAGACATCAGTGGCTGAAATCCACAGGTGTCATGTGTCATACTGTTAACTGTTGATAAGAGACATACACTGAGTGTACAAAACATTAGGAACACCTTCCTAATGCTGAGTTGCAGCCATTTTACCCTCAGAACATCGTCAATTCGTTGGGGCATGGACTCGAGAAGGTGTCAAAAGCATTCCACAGAAATGCTGGCCCATGTGGACTCCAGTACTTCCCACAGTTGCGTTCAAAGACACTTGAATCTTTTGTCTTGCTCATTGCCCCTCTGAACGGCACACATACACAATCCATGTCTCAATTGTCTCAAAGCTTAAAAATCCTTCTTTAACCTGTCTCCTCCCCTTCATCTTTAACCTGTCTCCTCCCCTTCATCTTTAACCTGTCTCCTCCCCTTCATCTTTAACCTGTCTCCTCCCCTTCATCTACTCTGATTGAAGTGGATTTAAAAGGTGACATCAATAAGGGATCATGTCTTTCACCTGGATTCAACTGGTCAGTTTATGTCATGGAAAGAGTATGACATAGTGTATATTGCTCAATGTGAGCAAGACAAAGGAGCTGATCGTGGACAACAGGAAAAGTCGGCCCGACAAGGCCCCCATTAACATCGACGGGACTGTAGTGGAGCGGGTTGAGAGCTTCAAGTTCCTTGGTGTCCACATCACCAACAAACTATCATGGTCCAAACACACCAAGACAGAAGTGAAGAGGATATGCCAACACCTTATCCTCCTCAGGAGACTGAAAAGATTTGTCTTGTGTCCCCAAGACATCGGCACTTCGCATCGGCACTTCGCTCCGCAGGTAGTATAACTTTTTCATTACATTTCATTATAGTACAACGGTTTGATTTGTCTAATCTTAGCAATCTTAGCAATTTCTTCTTAGCTAGCTACATAGCCATCTTTGTATCAAAGATAATTGCATAATTATCGTATTTCGTCGTCTTAATGCATAATTATCGTATTTCGTCGTCTTAACGTAGTCTTCACTGCTATTTGCCCAGCAGCTAGCCAGCTGCTGGGCAAATAGCCAGCTAGCAAACGCCCACCGATTAGCAGCACTGTAGTAACTATTACACTCAACTGAACGACTTGATTAGTGTAGTGTTAGCTAGCTACATAGCTGTCTTTGCTGTCTTCGTATCCACGATAATTGTGTAGTTTAGAGTGTGTAGTCTTAGAGTGATTATCTTAATTTACCGAGGTTAGCTAGCCAGCTATTTGTCGTCCTTAACGTAGGAGACTCTGCTAGCTAGCCAACAGCTAGCCGACAGCTAGCCAACAGCTAGCCAACGTCTACCGAATAGGACTCAACAACCCGGTCGCATTCACAGGTAGTATCACATTTTCATTTCATTTCATTACAGTACAACGGTTTGATTTGTTTGATTGTAGCTAGCTACATAGCTAGCTACATAGCCGTCTTTGTATCAAAGATAATTGTGTAGTCTAGAGCGATTTTCTAGGTTAGCTAGCCAGCTATTGTCGTTCTTTTAACGCAACGTAACGTAAACAACACTGCTAGCTAGCCAGCTAACCCCCGAATAGCAGCACTGCAGAAACTATTACACTCAACGGAACGACTTGATTAGTGTAGTGTCAACAACGCAGCCACTGCCAGCTAGCCTACAAAGTCAACAACGCAGCCACTGCCAGCTAGCCTACTTCAGCAGTACTGTATCATTTTAATCATTTTAGTCAATAAGATTCTTGCTACGTAAGCTTAACTTTCTGAACATTCGAGACGTGTACTCCACTTGTCATTACAATCTCCTTTGCATTAGCGTAGCCTCTTCTGTAGCCTGTCAACTATGTGTCTGTCTATCCCTGTTCTCTCCTCTCTGCACAGACCATACAAACGCTCCACACCGCATGGCCGCGGCCACCCTAATCTGGTGGTCCCAGCTCGCACGACCCACGTGGAGTTCCAGGTCTCCGGTAGCCTCTGGAACTGCCGATCTGCGGCCAACAAGGCAGAGTTCATCTCAGCCTATGCCTCCCTCCAGTCCCTCGACTTCTTGGCACTGACGGAAACATGGATCACCACAGACAACACTGCTACTCCTACTGCTCTCTCTTCGTCCGCCCACGTGTTCTCGCACACCCCGAGAGCTTCTGGTCAGCGGGGTGGTGGCACCGGGATCCTCATCTTTCCCAAGTGGTCATTCTCTCTTTCTCCCCTTACCCATCTGTCTATCGCCTCCTTTGAATTCCATGCTGTCACAGTTACCAGCCCTTTCAAGCTTAACATCCTTATCATTTATCGCCCTCCAGGTTCCCTCGGAGAGTTCATCAATGAGCTTGATGCCTTGATAAGCTCCTTTCCTGAGGACGGCTCACCTCTCACAGTGCTGGGCGACTTTAACCTCCCCCACGTCTACCTTTGACTCATTCCTCTCTGCCTCCTTCTTTCCACTCCTCTCCTCTTTTGACCTCACCCTCTCACCTCCCCCTACTCACAAGGCAGGCAATACGCTCGACCTCATCTTTACTAGATGCTGTTCTTCCACTAACCTCATTGCAACTCCCTTCCAAGTCTCCGACCACTACCTTGTATCCTTTTCCCTCTCGCTCTCATCCAACACCTCCCACACTGCCCCTACTCGGATGGTATCGCGCCGTCCCAACCTTCGCTCTCTCTCCCCCGCTACTCTCTCCTCTTCCATCCTATCATCTCTTCCCTCTGCTCAAACCTTCTCCAACCTATCTCCTGATTCTGCCTCCTCAACCCTCCTCTCCTCCCTTTCTGCATCCTTTGACTCTCTATGTCCCCTATCCTCCAGGCCGGCTCGGTCCTCCCTCCCGCCCCGTGGCTCGACGACTCATTGCGAGCTCACAGAACAGGGCTCCGGGCAGCCGAGCGGAAATGGAGGAAAACTCGCCTCCCTGCGGACCTGGCATCCTTTCACTCCCTCCTCTCTACATTTTCCTCCTCTGTCTCTGCTGCTAAAGCCATTTTCTACCACTCTAAATTCCAAGCATCTGCCTCTAACCCTAGGAAGCTCTTTGCCACCTTCTCCTTCCTCCTGAATCCTCCTCCCCCCTCCTCCCCTCTCTGCAGATGACTTCGTCAACCATTTTGAAAAGGTCGATGACATCCGATCCTCGTTTGCTAAGTCAAACGGCACCGCTGTTTCTGCTCACACTGCCCTACCCTGTGCTCTGACCTCTTTCTCCCCTCTCTCTCCAGATGAAATCACGCGTCTTGTGACGGCCGGCCGCCCAACAACCTGCCCGCTTGAACCTATCCCCTCTCTCTTCTCCAGACCATTTCCGGAGACCTTCTCCCTTACCTCACCTCGCTCATCAACTCATCCCTGACCGCTGGCTACGTCCCTTCCGTCTTCAAGAGAGCGAGAGTTGCACCCCTTCTGAAAAAACCTACACTCGATCCCTCCGATGTCAACAACTACAGACCAGTATCCCTTTCTTTTCTCTCCAAAACTCTTGAACGTGCCGTCCTTGGCCAGCTCTCCCGCTATCTCTCCCTGAATGACCTTCTTGATCCAAATCAGTCAGGTTTCAAGACTAGTCATTCAACTGAGACTGCTCTTCTCTGTATCACGGAGGCGCTCCGCACTGCTAAAGCTAACTCTCTCTCCTCTGCTCTCATCCGTCTAGACCTATCGGCTGCCTTCGATACTGTGAACCATCAGATCCTCCTCTCCACCCTCTCCGAGTTGGGCATCTCCGGTGCGGCCCACGCTTGGATTGCGTCCTACCTGACAGGTCTCCTCACCACGCGCTCTCACCACTGGTGTCCCCCAGGGCTCTGTTCTAGGCCCTCTCCTATTCTCGCTATACACCAAGTCACTTGGCTCTGTCATAACCTCACATGGTCTCTCCTATCATTGCTATGCAGACGACACACAATTAATCTTCTCCTTTCCCCCTTCTGATGACCAGGTGGCGAATCGCATCTCTGCATGTCTGGCAGACATATCAGTGTGGATGACGGATCACCACTTCAAGCTGAACCTCGGCAAGACGGAGCTGCTCTTCCTCCCAGGGAAGGACTGCCCGTTCCATGATCTCGCCATCACGGTTGACAACTCCATTGTGTCCTCCTCCCAGAGCGCTAAGAACCTTGGCGTGATCCTGGACAACACCCTGTCGTTCTCAACTAACATCAAGGCGATGGCCTGTTCCTGTAGGTTCATGCTCTACAACATCCGCAGAGTATGACCCTGCCTCACACAGGAAGCGGCGCAGGTCCTAATCCAGGCACTTGTCATCTCCCGTCTGGATTACTGCAACTCGCTGTTGGCTGGGCTCCCTGCCTGTGCCATTAAACCCCTACAACTCATCCAGAACGCCGCAGCCCGTCTGGTGTTCAACCTTCCCAAGTTCTCTCACGTCACCCCGCTCCTCCGCTCTCTCCACTGGCTTCCAGTTGAAGCTCGCATCCGCTACAAGACCATGGTGCTTGCCTACGGAGCTGTGAGGGGAACGGCACCTCAGTACCTCCAGGCTCTGATCAGGCCCTACACCCAAACAAGGGCACTGCGTTCATCCACCTCTGGCCTGCTCGCCTCCCTACCACTGAGGAAGTACAGTTCCCGCTCAGCCCAGTCAAAACTGTTCGCTGCTCTGGCCCCCCAATGGTGGAACAAACTCCCTCACGACGCCAGGACAGCAGAGTCAATCACCACCTTCCGGAGACACCTGAAACCCCACCTCTTTAAGGAATACCTAGGATAGGATAAGTAATCCTTCTCACCCCCCCCCCCTTTAAGATTTAGATGCACTATTGTAAAGTGACTGTTCTACTGGATGTCATAAGGTGAATGCACCAATTTGTAAGTCGCTCTGGATAAGAGCGTCTGCTAAATGACTTAAATGTAAATGGAAATGTAATCCTCAAAGTTCTACAGCTGCACCGTTGATGGCATTCTGACCGTAAGGCGCTACAGACGGTAGTGCGTACGACCCAGTACATCACTGTAGCCAAGATTCCTGCCATCCAGAACTATACCAAGAGGCTTCTAAACAGCCTCTACCCCCAAACCATAAGACTATTAACATTGCCCCCCCCCCCTTTTACACCACTGCATGGCAAACAGTACCAGAGCGCCAAGTCCAGGACCGAAAGGCACCTTAACAGCTTCTACCCCCAAACACCATAAGACTGCTGAACAATTAATGAAATACCCACCGATTATTTACATTGACCCCCCCCTCCATTTGTTTTTTTACACTGCTGCTACTCGCTATTTATTAACTATGCATAGTCACTTCACCGCTACCTATATATACAAATTACCTCGACTAACCTGTACCCCTGCACATTGACTCGGAACCGGTACCCCCTGTATATAGCCTCATTAATGTTATTTTATTGTGTTACTGTTAATTATTTTTTACTTTAGTTAATTTGATACATATTTTCTTAACTCTTTCTTCAACTGCACTGTTGGTTAAGCATTTCACGGTAAGGTTGTTGCATTCGGCCCATGTGACAAATAACATTGATTTGATTTGATTGGCTTATACACTCTTACCTGCACACACATCTGAGGGTGTTTATCCACAGCAGAAACATTATATTTCTGTCAAGGATAGAGGGAAGATATCAGCAGCAGCATCATCATCATCTTCATCATCACCGTCATCATCAACACTCACCAGATCTCCCTTCTCCTCCATGTCCTCCAGTGTGGAGTTTAGGATGGGAGTGCATTGTGGTGTGTTTCTCTGGTGTCGCCAGCAGAGGGAGGCAGAGGGCTTCAGGTAAGCAGCTGGACACAGGGCACTCCAGGCCATGCTTGAACCCAACTCACCATACAGAGTCACATTACTGGAGCGCCACACGTCTGTGCCCCCTGGTGGTCAAATACAGACAGTGCACTGTTACTGATAGTGTGAGGACTGCATCTTCTGCTGGTTTGTCTGTGACTCATATTAATAATTGCTCCAGCAGAAAGCCCCTGCTATTCCCAGGTCTGGTTCACTGGAAAATATACAGGTAACAACACACATAGAAACTGAAGCTAATCATCAGCTACGGCATCTCAAACAGGTCTAAGAGACAAACAATATATGAAAAATCAGAGGTGTACTCAATAAGAAATAAGTCATTAAAGAGCAGCAGTAAAATAACAATAGCGAGACTATATACAGGGGGGCACCAATACAGAGTCAATGTGCAGGGAGGGGGGGGGTGCGCAAATAGTCTCATGGCTTGGGGGTAGAAGCTGTTTCGAAGCCTCTTGGACCTAGACGTGGTGCTCCGGTACCGCTTGCCGTGCAGTAGCAGAGAGAACACACTCTGACACCGCCTGGTATAGAGGTCCTGGATGGCAGGAACATTTGCCCCAGTGATGTACTGGGCCATTCGCACTAACCTCTGTAGTGCCTTGCGGTCGGAGGCCGAGCAGTTATGCAACCGGTCAGGATGCTCTTGATGGTGCAGCTGTATAAACTTTTGAGGATCTGAGGACCCATGCCAAATCTTTTCAGTCTCCTGAGGGGGAATAGGTTTTGTTGTGCCCCCTTAACGACTGTCTTGGTGTGCTTGGACCCTGATAGTTTGTTGGTGATGTGGACACCAAGGAACTTGAAGCTCTCAACCTGCTCCACTGCAGCCCAGTCGATGAGAATGGGGGCATGCTCAGTCCTCTTTTTCCTGTCGTCCACAATCATCTCCTTTGTCTTGATCACATTGAGTTGTTGTTATGGCACCACACGGCCAGGTCTCTGACGTCCTCCCTATTAAGTTTGTCATTGCCAAACTTAATGATGGTGTTGGAGTTGTGCCTGGCCGTGCATTCATGAGTGAAGAGGGAGTACAGGAGGGGACTGAGCACACACCCCTGAGGGGCCACTGTGTTGAGGATCATCGTGGTGGATGTGTTGTTACCTACCCTAACCACCTTGGGGCAGCCCGTCCGGAAGTTCAGGATCCAGTTGCAGAGGGAGGTGTTTAGTCCCAGGGTCTTTAGCTTAGTGGTGAGCTTTGAGGGCACTATGATTTTGAACACTGAGCTGTAGTCAATGAATAGCATTCTCATCTAGGTGTTCCTTTTGTCAAGGTGGGAAAGGGTTGCATTGAGTGCAATAGAGATTGCATCATCTGTGGATCTGTTGGGCGGTATGCAAATTGGAGTGGGTCTAGGGTTTCTGGGATAATGGTGTTGAAGTGAGCCATGACAAGCCTTTCAAAGCATTTCATGGCTACAGACATGAGTGCTACGGGTCGGTAGTAATTTAGGCAGGTTACCTTAATGTTCTTGGGCACAGGCACTATGGTGGTCTGCTTAAAACATGTTGGTATTACAGACTCGGATAGGGAGAGGTTGAAAATGTCAGAACCAGGAACAGATATAGCCCTTGGTTCTCCCCAGACCTGACTGCCCTTAACCAACACAAAAACATCCTATGGCGTTCTGCATTAGCATCGAACAGCCCCCGTGATATGCAGCTATTCAGGGAAGCTAGAAACCATTATACACAGGCAGTTAGAAAAGCCAAGGCTAGCTTTTTCAAGCAGAAATTTGCTTCCTGCAACACTAACTCAAAAAAGTTCTGGGACACTGTAAAGTCCATGGAGAATAAGAACACCTCCTCCCAGCTGCCCACTGCACTGAAGATAGGAAACACTGTCACCACTGATAAATCCACCATAATTGAGAATTTCAATAAGCATTTTTCTACGGCTGGCCATGCTTTCCACCTGGCTACTCCTACCCCGGTCAACAGCACTGCACCCCCAACAGCAACTCGCCCAAGCCTTCCCCATTTCTCCTTCTCCCAAATCCATTCAGCTGATGTTCTGAAAGAGCTGAAAAATCTGGACCCCTACAAATCAGCCGGGCTAGACAATCTGGACCCTTTCTTTCTAAAATTATCTGCCGAAATTGTTGCCACCCCTATTACTAGCCTGTTCAACCTCTCTTTCGTGTCGTCTGAGATTCCCAAAGATTGGAAAGCAGCTGCGGTCATCCCCCTCTTCAAAGGGGGACACTCTTGACCCAAACTGCTACAGACCTATATCTATCCTACCATGCCTTTCTAAGGTCTTCGAAAGCCAAGTCAACAAACAGATTACCGACCATTTCGAATCTAACCATACCTTCTCTGCTATGCAATCTGGTTTCAGAGCTGGTCATGGGTGCACCTCAGCCACGCTCAAGGTCCTAAACGATATCTTAACCGCCATCGATAAGAAACATTACTGTGCAGCCGTATTCATTGATCTGGCCAAGGCTTTCGATTCTGTCAACCACCACATCCTCATCGGCAGACTCGACAGCCTTGGTTTCTCAAATGATTGCCTCGCCTGGTTCACCAACTACTTCTCTGATAGAGTTCAGTGTGTCAAATCGGAGGGTCTGCTGTCCGGACCTCTGGCAGTCTCTATGGGGGTGCCACAGGGTTCAATTCTTGGACCGACTCTCTTCTCTGTATACATCAATGAGGTCGCTCTTGCTGCTGGTGAGTCCCTGATCCACCTCTACGCAGACGACACCATTCTGTATACTTCCGGCCCTTCTTTGGACACTGTGTTAACAACCCTCCAGGCAAGCTTCAATGCCATACAACTCTCCTTCCGTGGCCTCCAATTGCTCTTAAATACAAGTAAAACTAAATCCATGCTCTTCAACCGATCGCTACCTGCACCTACCCGCCTGTCCAACATCACTACTCTGGACGGCTCTGACTTAGAATACGTGGACAACTACAAATACTTAGGTGTCTGGTTAGACTGTAAACTCTCCTTCCAGACCCATATCAAACATCTCCAATCCAAAGTTAAATCTAGAATTGGCTTCCTATTTCGCAACAAAGCATCCTTCACTCATGCTGCCAAACATACCCTTGTAAAACTGACCATCCTACCAATCCTCGACTTTGGCGATGTCATTTACAAAATAGCCTCCAATACCCTACTCAACAAATTGGATGCAGTCTATCACAGTGCAATCCGTTTTGTCACCAAAGCCCCATATACTACCCACCATTGCGACCTGTACGCTCTCGTTGGCTGGCCCTCGCTTCATACTCGTCGCCAAACCCACTGGCTCCATGTCATCTACAAGACCCTGCTAGGTAAAGTCCCCCCTTATCTCAGCTCGCTGGTCACCATAGCATCTCCCACCTGTAGCACACGCTCCAGCAGGTATATCTCTCTGGTCACCCTCAAAACCAATTCTTTCTTTGGCCGTCTCTCCTTCCAATTCTCTGCTGCCAGTGACTGGAACGAACTGCAAAAATCTCTGAAACTGGAAACACTTATCTCCCTCACTAGCTTTAAGCACCAACTGTCAGAGCATCTTACAGATTACTGCACCTGTACATAGCCCACCTAGAATTTAGCCCAAACAACTACCTCTTTCCCAACTGTATTTAATTTATTTATTTATTTTGCTCCTTTGCACCCCATTATTTTTATGTCTACTTTGCACATTCTTCCATTGCAAAACTACCATTCCAGTGTTTTACTTGCTATATTGTATTTACTTTGCCACCATGGCCTTTTTTGCCTTTACCTCCCTTCTCACCTCATTTGCTCACATTGTATATAGACTTGTTTATACTGTATTATTGACTGTATGTTTGTTTTACTCCATGTGTAACTCTGTGTCGTTGTATCTGTCGAACTGCTTTGCTTTATCTTGGCCAGGTCGCAATTGTAAATGAGAACTTGTTCTCAACTTGCCTACCTGGTTAAATAAAGGTGAAAAAAAAGGGGGATACAGTTGTCACCAATTACAAACTCCTTAAAAGCCAGTGTTCCTTTGTTAGGAGAGAGATCTTCTTTGATGTCCTGTGTTGGTTGTTGTGCAGACAGTTTTTGGAAAGTATTTTGTAGCCAGTCCTGCTGAGGTATGTTTATGTCAAAAGGACTGTGTTTTGATTATTAAAATTGTATTATTCTGTTTCATTTGTTCCGAGGGGAGAAGGTGAAGGCCCCTTGGGAGTGCTTAGGCAAGAGGCCTGTGGGCATACATATACCGTAGTGTGTACTCTGTCTATGCACACTAGGTAAGACCTGGGTGGACCACCCTCTGTATTTTGGTTAGTGCGCCAGGTGGTGTTAAGGTTAGGGAAGTAGTGGGTAGGCAGGTAAGGTATTAGAGGGGACTCAACTTTTACTTTCTTTGCTTTGGTTCCGTCCAGTCCCTTTTCCCCACATTACTGTGTTAAGGAAATATATTCCCAGTAAATGGTAATATTCTCTGCCTCTGTCATCCTTACCCGTACTTACAATCACATACCTCTTTCACATTTCATGGGGAGTTGAGTGTAGCAGGGTGTTGCGCTCCCTCCAAGAGGCGTGCATAAAAGAAGCCATTTGCCAGTTGGTCAGCGCATGCTCGCAGTACACGTCCTGGTAATCCAACCTGTCGCTGCCGCCTTGTGAATGTTGACCTGTTTAACGGTCTTACTCACATCGGCTGTGGAGAGCAGTGTTTATTTGCCTCGAAGTGAGCATAGAAGTAGTTTAGCTCACCTGGTAGGCTCGTATCACTGGGCAGCTCTCTGCTGTGCTTTCCTTTGTAGTCTATAATGGTTTGCAAGCCCTGTCACATCCAATGAGCGTCAGAGCAGGTGTAGTACGATTCGATCTTAGTCCTGTATTGACGCTTTGCCTGTTTGATGGGTCGTCGGAGGGCATAGCAGTATTTCTTAAGCTTCCGGGTTAGAGTCCTGCACCTTGAAAGCTGCAGCTTTAGCTCAGTGCGGATGTTGCCTGTAATCCATGGCTTCTGGTTGGGGTATGTACGTACTGTCATTGTGGGGACGACGTCAACGATGCACTTATTGATGAAGCCAATGACTGATGTGGTGGACTCAATACCATTGGAGGAATCCCAGAACATATTCCAGTCTGTGGTAGCAAAACAGTCCTGTAGCTTAGCATCTGCTTCATCTGACCACTTTTTTTACATTTACATTTACATTTAAGTCATTTAGCAGACGCTCTTATCCAGAGCGACTTACAAATTGGTGCATTCACCTTATGACATCCAGTAGAACAACCACTTTACAATAGTGCATCTAAATATTTTAAGGGGGGGGGGGGTGAGAAGGATTACTTTATCCTATCCTAGGTATTCCTTAAAGAGGTGGGGTTTCAGGTGTCTCCGGAAGGTGGTGATTGACTCCGCTGTCCTGGCGTCGTGAGGGAGTTTGTTCCACCATTGGGGAGCCAGAGCAGCGAACAGTTTTGACTGAGCTGAGCGGGAACTGTACTTCCTCAGTGGTAGGGAGGCGAGCAGGCCAGAGGTGGATGAACGCAGTGCCCTTATTTGGGTGTAGGGCCTGATCAGAGCCTGGAGGTACTGAGGTGCCGTTCCCCTCACAGCTCCGTAGGCAAGCACCATGGTCTTGTAGCGGATGCGAGCTTCAACTGGAAGCCAGTGGAGAGAGCGGAGGAGCGGGGTGACGTGAGAGAACTTGGGAAGGTTGAACACTAGACGGGCTGCGGCGTTCTGGATGAGTTGTAGGGGTTTAATGGCACAGGCAGGGAGCCCAGCCAACAGCGAGTTGCAGTAATCCAGACGGGAGATGACAAGTGCCTGGATTAGGACCTGCGCCGCTTCCTGTGTGAGGCAGGGTCGTACTCTGCGGATGTTGTAGAGCATGAACCTACAGGAACGGGCCACCGCCTTGATGTTAGTTGAGAACGACAGTTTGTTGTCCAGGATCACGCCAAGGTTCTTAGCGCTCTGGGAGGAGGACACAATGGAGTTGTCAACCGTGATGGCGAGATCATGGAACGGGCAGTCCTTCCCGGGAGGAAGAGCAGCTCCGTCTTGCCGAAGTTCAGCTTGAGGTGGTGATCCGTCATCCACACTGATATGTCTGCCAGACATGCAGAGATGCGATTCGCCACCTGGTCATCAGAAGGGGGAAAGGAGAAGATTAATTGTGTGTCGTCTGCATAGCAATGATAGGAGAGACCATGTGAGGTTATGACAGAGCCAAGTGACTTGGTGTATAGCGAGAATAGGAGAGGGCCTAGAACAGAGCCCTGGGGGACACCAGTGGTGAGAGCGCGTGGTGAGGAGACAGATTCTCGCCACGCCACCTGGTAGGAGCGACCTGTCAGGTAGGACGCAATCCAAGCGTGGGCCGCGCCGGAGATGCCCAACTCGGAGAGGGTGGAGAGGAGGATCTGATGGTTCACAGTATCGAAGGCAGCCGATAGGTCTAGAAGGATGAGAGCAGAGGAGAGAGAGTTAGCTTTAGCGGTGCGGAGCGCCTCCGTGATACAGAGAAGAGCAGTCTCAGTTGAATGACTAGTCTTGAAACCTGACTGATTTGGATCAAGAAGGTCATTCTGAGAGAGATAGCGGGAGAGCTGACCAAGGACGGCACGTTCAAGAGTTTTGGAGAGAAAAGAAAGAAGGGATACTGGTCTGTAGTTGTTGACATCGGAGGGATCGAGTGTAGGTTTTTTCAGAATTTCATTATATCGGCAACCTTCGATGCATCTTACTCTCGCTCTCTTGAAGACGGAAGGGACGTAGCCAGCGGTCAGGGATAAGTTGATGAGCGAGGTGAGGTACCAGGGAGAAGGTCTCCGGAAATGGTCTGGAGAAGAGAGGAGGGGATAACTGGGTGACGAGCGGGCAGGTTGTTGGGCGGCCAGGTTGTATCCGTCACAAGACGCGAGATTTCATCTGGAGAGAGAGGGAGAAAGAGGTCAGAGCACAGGGTAGGGCCTCTGGCCTGCTCGCTCTCCCTACCACTGTGTGAGCAGAACCAGCGGTGTTGTTTGACTTAGCAAACGAGGATCGGATGTCGTCGATCTTCTTTTCAAAATGGTTGACGAAGTCATCTGCAGAGAGGGACCTCATCTTTACTAGGCTGGGGGAGGGGCCAATGACCTCGGGTCAGGAGGATTCAGGAGGGAGGAGAATGTGGCAAAGAGCCTCCCAATCCTGTCATCTCTTCCCTCCGAAATTCTGAATTCCTAGGGTTAGAGGCAGATGCTTGGAATTTAGAGTGGTAGAAAGTGGCTTTAGCAGCAGAGACAGAGGAGGAAAATGTAGAGAGGAGGGAGTGAAAGGATGCCAGGTCCGCAGGGAGGCGAGTTTTCCTCCATTTCCGCTCGGCCTTCCGGAGCCCTGTTCTGTGAGCTCGCATTGAGTCGTCAAGCCACGGAGCGGGAGGGGAGGACCGAGCCGGCCTGGAAGATAGGGGACATAGAGAGTCAAAGGATGCAGAAAGGGAGGAGAGGAGGGTTGAGGAGGCAGAATCAGGAGATAGGTTGGAGAAGGTTTGAGCAGAGGGAAGAGATGATAGGATGGAAGAGGAGAGAGTAGCGGGGGAGAGAGAGCTCGAAGGTTGGGACGGCGCGATACCATCCGAGTAGGGGCAGTGTGGGAAGTGTTGGATGAGAGCGAGAGGGAAAAGGATACAAGGTAGTGGTCGGAGACTTGGAGGGGAGTTGCAATGAGGTTAGTGGAAGAACAGCATCTAGTAAAGATGAGGTCGAGCGTATTGCCTGCCTTGTGAGTAGGGGGGAAGGTGAGAGGGTGAGGTCAAAAGAGGAGAGGAGTGGAAAGAAGGAGGCAGAGAGGAATGAGTCAAAGGTAGACGTGGGGAGGTTAAAGTCACCCAGAACTGTGAGAGGTGAGCCGTCCTCAGGAAAGGAGCTTATCAAGGCATCAAGCTCATTGATGAACTCTCCGAGGGGACCTGGAGGGCGATAAATGATAAGGATGTTAAGCTTGAAAGGGCTGGTAACTGTGACAGCATGAAATTCAAAGGAGGCGATAGACAGATGGGTAAGGGGAGAAAGAGAGAATGACCACATGGGAGAGATAAGGATCCCTATGCCACCACCCCGCTGACCAGAAGCTCTCGGGGTGTGCGAGAACACGTGGGCGGACGAAGAGAGAGCAGTAGGAGTAGCAGTGTTATCTGTGGTGATCCATGTTTCTGTCAGTGCCAAGAAGTCGAGGGACTGGAGGGAGGCATAGGCTGAGATGAACTCTGCCTTGTTGGCTGCAGATCGGCAGTTCCAGAGGCTACCGGAGACCTGGAACTCCACGTGGGTCGTGCGCGCTGGGACCACCAGATTAGGGTGGCAGCGGCCACGCGGTGTGGAGCGTTTGTATGGTCTGTGCAGAGAGGAGAGAACAGGGATAGACAGACACATAGTTGACAGGCTACAGAAGAGGCTACGCTAATGCAAGGAGATTGGAATGACAAGTGGACTACACGTCTCGAATGTTCAGAAAGTTAAGCTTACGTAGCAAGAATCTTATTGACTAAAATTATTAAAAATGATACAGTACTGCTGAAGTAGGCTAGCTGGCAGTGGCTGCGTTGTTGACTTTGTAGGCTAGCTGACAGTGGCTGCGTTGTTGACACTACACTAATCAAGTCGTTCCGTTGAGTGTAGTAGTTTCTACAGTGCTGCTATTCGGGGCTAGCTGGCTAGCTAGCACTGTTGATTACGTTATGTTGCGTTAAAAGAACGACAATAGCTGGCTAGCTAACCTAGAAAATCGCTCTAGACTACACAATTATCTTTGATACACAGACGGCTATGTAGCTAGCTATGTAGCTAGCTACGATCAAACAAATCAAACCGTTGTGCTGTAATGAAATGAAATGAAAAATGTGATACTACCTGTGGAGCGAAGCGGAATGCGACCGGGTTGTTGAGTGCGGAAGTTCTATTCAGTAGACGTTGGCTAGCTGTTGGCTAGCTAGCAGTGTCTCCTACGTTAAGGACGACAAATAGCTGGCTAGCTAACCTCGGTAAATTAAGATAATCACTCTAAGACTACACGCTCTAAACTACACAATTATCTTGGATACGAAGACAGCAAAGACAACTATGTAGCTAGCTAACACTACACTAATCAAGTCGTTCAGTTGAGTGTAATAGTTTCTACAGTGCTGCTATTCGGTAGACGGTGGACGTTTGCTAGCTGGCTAGCTGCTGGGCAGATAGCAGTGTAGACTACGTTAGGACGACGAAATACGAAGTTGCAATAGAAGTGCTGACTGTTTCACTTTGTTGTCCTCTTTCTTTTCCTTTTTCTTCTGTCCTTCTTTTGTCCTTATTTTGTCTTCCTTTCTTCTGTTAACTAGATATTTTTTGTTGTTGTTATTCTTTGTAAGCTAGCTAGCTTCTTCCAGGAGAGTCCCTAGCAACTGCTTTTTGTATTGATCTAGTCACTGTTGCTTCCTGCTTCAATATTTGCTTGTAAGCAGGAATCGTGAGGATAGAATTATGGGCAGATTTGCCAAATGGAGCGAGAGCATTGTATGTGTGTGGAGTAAAGGTGGTCCAGTTTTCTTTTTTCCCCCCTCTGGTTGCACATTTAACATGCTGATATAAATTTGGTAAAACGGATTTAAGTTTCCCTGCATTAAAGTCCCCGGCTACTAGGAGCACCGCCTCTGGGTGAGTGTTTTCTTGTTTGCTTATGGCAGAATACAGCTCATTCAATGCTGTTTTAGTGCCAGCCTCTGACTGTGGTGGTATGTAAACACCTACGAAAATGCAGATAAACTCTCTAGGTAGATAGTGTGGTGTACAGCTTATCATGAGACACCCTACCTCAGGCGAGCAATAGCTCGAGACTTCCTTAGTCTGTGCACCAGCTGTTACAAAAATACATAGTCCGCCGCCCCTTGTCTTACCAGACGCCGGTGTAGCGTATAACCAGACAGCTGTATGTTGATAGTGTCATCATTCAGCCACGTCTCCGTGAAGCATAAGATATTACAGTTTTGAATGTCCCGTTGGCAGTTCAATATTCCGCGTAGGTCATCTATTTTATTGTCCAAAGATTGCACGTTTGCTAGCAGAATGGAAGTGGGGGTTTATTAGATCGCCAACGAATTCACAGAAGGCAGCTCGCCCTCCGGACCCTTTTTCTCCACCTCCTCGCCATGCAAATCACGGGGATCTGGGCCTGTTCCTGAGGAAGCAGCATATCGTTCGCGACAGGCTCGTTAATGGAAAAAAGGATTCTGCCAGTCCGTGGTGAGTAATCGCAGTCCTGATGTCCAGAAATTATTTCGGTCATAAGACACGGTAGCGGCAACATTACGTACAAAAGAAGTTACAAACAGAGCAAATAAACTAACAAAAAACACAATCGGTTGGGGGCATGTAAAATGTCTGCCTTCTTCTCCGGCACCATTTTAGATTAGATACTCACCATCTAATGAGCCATTCACAAACGGGCAAACTGTGGTTCGCCTTGCGTCTAGGTGTGTGTAATATACCTATGTACAGACAGACAGGCAGAGAGACATGCAAGGACACAAACATGAGACAGACTGTAGTTTTAGCCATGCAGTACTGTCACTGTCTATTGCACATTATCTGATAGTTAACTCATTGTGATATGTCACTGACTGAGACCTTCTTACCTGTACACAGACACAGGGTAGCAGGTAGGGGAAACTGAGAGTCACTGACCGATTCTGATTGGTGTCAATCTGGAGAGAACAACAGAATATTCATTAACAGATTATCAACCTACACTACCGGTCCAATGTTTTAGAACACCTACTCATTTAAAGGATTTTCTTTACTTTTTACTATTTTCTATATTGTTGAATAATAAAGACAACAAAACTATGAAATAACACAGAATCGTTATAACCAAAAAAGTGTTCAAACTAATCCAAATATATTTCATATTTGAGATTATTCAAATAGCCACCCTTTGCCTTGATGACAGCTTTGCACACTCTTGGCAGTCTTTCAACCAGCTTCACCTGGAAAGCTTTTCCAACAATCTTGAAGGAGTTCCCACATATGCTGAGCACTTGTTGGCTGATTTTCCTTCACTCTGCGGTCCAACTCATCCCAAAACCATCTCAATTTGGATGAAGTCGGGGAATTATGGAAGCCAGGTCATCTGACGCAGCACTCCATCACTCTCCTCTTGGGAAAATAGCCCTTACACAACCTGGAGGTGTGTTGGTTCATTGTCCTGTTGAAAAACAAATGATAGTTCCACTAAGCCCAAACCAGATGGGATGGCGTATCGCTGCAGAATGCTCTGGTAGCCATGCTGGTTAAGTGTGCCTTAAACAAAATAAATCACAGACAGTGTCACCAGCAAAGCACCCCCACACCATAACACCTCAATGCTTGAAGGTGGGAAATATACATGCAGAGATCATCTGTTTATCCACACCGCGTCTCAGAAAGACATGATTGGAAACAAAAATCTCCAATTTGGACTCCAGGCCAAAGGACAATGGACAGTATAATGTCCATTGCTAGTGTTTCTTGGCCCAAGTAGGTCTCTTCTTCTTATTGGTTTCCTTTAGTAATGATGGACTGTCATTTCTCTTTGCTTATTTAAGTTGTTCTTGCTATAATATCGAGTGGCGCCGCCATCTAAGGCACTGAAACTCAGTACTAGAGGCGTCACTACAGACACCCTGGTTCGAATACAGGTTGTATCACAACTGGCCATGATTGGGAGTCCCATAGGGTGGCGCACAATTCGCCCAGCGTTGTCCAGGTTTGGCCAGTGTAGGCCATCATTGTAAATAAGAATTTGTTCTTAACTGACTTGCCTAGTTAAATAAAGGTTCAATTAAAAAAATATATTTTACCAAAGGCTCAAACCCAAAGAAATTCCACAAATGAACTTTTAACAAGGCACACTTGTTAATTTAAATGCATTCCAGGTGACTACCTCATAAATCTGGTTGAGAGAATGCCAAGAGTGTGCAAAGCTGTCATCAAGGCAAAGGGTGGCTATTTGAAGAATCTCAAATATAAAATATATTTTGATTTGTTTAACACTTTTTTGGTTACTACATGATTCCATGTGTTATTTAATAGTTTTGATGTCTTCACTACTATTCTACAATGTAAAAAATAGTAAAAATAAAGAAAATCTCATGAATGTGTAGATGTTCTAAAATGTTTGACAGGTAGTGTATGTTATAAACAACATTCATCTTTTTAAAACACCTCTATACATGTACGCACGCACGTACCCACCCACCCACACACACAATACACACATGCAAAATAGCTTACAGTAGAAAGAGCAGAAAGGTTGGAGCATTCTGCATCTGTGTGTCTGTAACACAACCTGGTGTATACATCAGATGAGAAAGCCGGTTGGTATATGTGGTCTCCAGTTGCTACTGTTACATTGAGGGATCGAGCCAGCTCATCCACAGACAGATCAAACTCTGGTACTGGATCTGAATCTGCATCACCTCAGACAGAGTCATAGTATGATTAGTATTATGATGTCATTCTCATCACATCACAGGTGAGGGATGGGGATAAGTGATGGAGGTGAAAGGTGAGATTAGTACCTGGACAGATGTCCTTCTGTACGATGTACCTGTGCTGTCTCTGTGGTTTAGAGGACAAAGACACATGCACCTCTCGCCCTGCGTCAGCAGGGAAACAGTCATACACCAACTCCCACTGGAAGGCAGCAGAGACACACACAGCAACATGATCAGAAGCTCACTTTCACCATTCTACTGTATGTGTGTGTGTATCTATGCCTGCATGTATAAAAGTATCAGATCTTACCACAATCATGTGGCCAATGTCATGGGGATGTAAGCGCTTAATGTTGGTCTTTCCTACTATGATGGATCGAAACGGGTCACTCCACTTAAAATAAAAATGAATAAAGTGAATTTATTTTATCCATCTATCTTATCCTTTTTAACTGAAAGGGAGAGAGGTTCCATTTCAAGAAATGTTACCTGTAAAGTCTCATTATTGACTCCCTTTTTTATCGAGATGGTTCTGCGAGTTGTAGTTGACAGCTCCAGGTATTTAATGGTCAGTGTCCCAGTGAAGTCTGGAGGAACACAGAGGACAGATTAAAGAATTGTGGCAGTAAAGGTAGAACGAGAGGAAGTCAGGATAAGGGAGAAAGATATAGACTGAAACAAACACGAGGCCAGAGAAAGGGAGACTGAGACTTTAAATAGAAGGAGGATGGAATGGAAGAAAGTTCTAAAGGGGATGAGGATGGTGCGGAGAGACAGAGATTGGTTGTGGATGGGAAACAGTCTTACCTGCCGCTTTCATTCTGACACGTACATGGACACAGGCAAAACAGGAGCCTTGTGATGGAGAGAACCCGAGAGTGGACAGACTCAGCTGAGGGAGACTCTCAGGGTTCCAGTTGGAACCTACAGGAAAAAAAAGACAGAAACACAGAACATACGGACACTCAAAACAATATATATGCAGTAAAATAAGTGTACGAGTGAAGTCTGAAAATGCCAAATAAATGGTTCCTTTTCATATTGTGTACAAAATGAGTTATCCCATAGAGGCCATGGACTGAAGTAACACTTACCATTTTGGTATTGAATCTATTGTGGAGAAATAGAGGAAGAAAAGGAGGAAGAAAAAGAGACTGGGTTAGTGAAGTGAATCTTGATGCAGGACAGGTTCACGTAGGCTAATCCATTTCCAATACAGGATTTCCATTATATAAGGTCTGAGTATAATGTCTCTTTTTCATATTAGTTACATTATGTCCATGGTGGTGGGCCCCAAAGATGGTATGAATTAGTCCCTTACCTCGGTGACAGTTAGTCTGGCGCGTGTTATCTCCTCGGAGGCGCACAGGAGCTGCAGCAGGCACAACAGGAGCAGGAGCACAGCAAGTGCAGGTCCATTCCCGCGACTCGTCATCATGAAGGGTGACCACTAGCTTACTCACAACAGAGGCACGTGTAAAAAGTCACGGCGTATCCAATGATGCTTGAACAACTTTGGCCTTGGGACAAAAAAACGCAAATGCGCAAAAAAACAGCAGAACGACAGACCACACTCAATACGTTTAGCCTTACTTGCATATTAAAATAAAAGAAATGAAATCCAAGAAAACGGAAACGTAGCCTACATCATAAGTTCCAGTGCTATGTTGTTTTGTCTGTTCCCAATAAGAACGGTAAAAAAATGACTCATTAATAATTGTTCCATGCGTATCAAGTTGTGCATTGAGTGAGTGAGTGAGTGAGTGCGTGAGTGAGTGAGTGAGTGAGTGGGTAGTTTAGTACAGCTCCACCTTTCCAACTGCCTCAGACAATGTGTACCCGTTTGACATTTTTTTTAACGAACAATGAGGAAATAACAGTCAGGCTATGCTAAGAAATACTTATTTTTTTAACGTTACATCCAGAAGGAAACGTGTATTGGCAAACATTGCCGTCCCCCTTGCACAGTCACTGACCCCTCTGTTAATCATAAATACCGCATCTTTTCTGAAACAGACCTTGGTTCAAATTATATTTAGGGTAATTCAGTAACTTTCTAAGACATTTGGAAGTATGGGTGTGTTCGTAATTCACGCAGGAGTGCCAGAGCGTGCTCAGAGAGCGCTCTAGGCGTTAGTAAATTCAGAGTGTTGTCAGATTGTCCGTTCGTAGATTCCGAGTGTTTCGGCTCTCGGAGAGTTCAGAGCGCACACTGGACCTCTGGCCGAGGATTACGGTTGATCCGAGTGTTTCGGCTCTCGGAGAGTTCAGAGCGCACACTGGACCTCTGGCCGAGGATTACGGTTGATCCGAGTGTTCTGACCTCACAACTGGCAGTCAAGCACCCAAGCTAACTGACCAAAGTTGTCTAGCTTGCTAGCTACTTCCAGAAACAAATGAGAGACCACCTCTCTCTGACCATTTTACTCGCCCTATCAGAGCTGGTTAAAGCTGTTTTCATGTTCTCTTGAACGTTGGTGACTGTAACTGTGCTGCTGGCAACAATTTAATTACGTTTTTTTTTGCCTACGTTTACTGAAACTAGGTCATATCCAACAAGAGTGTTGCACAATTCTTCAGTTATTCTGCGCTCTTGCACACATCCCATCAACACCGTTATCCCAGAAACCCTAGACCCACTCCAATTTGCATACCGCCCAAACAGATCCACAGATGATGCAATCTCTATTGCACTCCACACTGCCCTTTCCCAACTGGACAAAAGGAACACTTATGTGAGAATGTTATTCATTGACTACAGCTCATTGACTACAGTTTAGCGTTCAACACCATAGTGCCCTCAAATCTCATCACTAAGCTAAGGATCCTGAGACTAAACACCTCCCTCTGCAACTGGATCATGACAAATAAACTTTGATTTGATTTGAGACTAGAGTGCTCTGAAATCGGAGTAGATGGCCAGAGTGAATTTACCAACGCACCCTAAATATTTGAATATTTTTTCATTTTATTTGAAGTATGTGGAAATAGAAATATTTAAATACTCTCATGCATTTGTTTAACCTTTATTTAACTAGGCAAGTCAGTTAAGAACAAATTCTTATTTTCAATGACGGCCTAGGAACAGTGGGTTAACTGCCTGTTCAGGGGCAGAACGACAGATTTGAACCTGGTCTGTTTGGTTATGGTATTTGACAATGTTTGTAAAGAAGTATTTGAAAATAGTTTCAGATAGTTTGCTGTTTATAGAAAATCATTTGATAACATTTCAACCCATGCCTGCAGCCGCCTCTGGTTAGGCTCATTTGTGGTTTTCCAATTAAGCAATAAGGCACAAGGAGGTGTGGAATATGACCAATATCAAATCACATACACATATTTAGCAGATGTTTGCGGGTGTAGCGAAATGCTTGTGTTCCTAGCTCCAACAGTGCAGTAATATCTAACGATTCATAACAATACACAAATCTAAAAGTAAAAGAATGGAATCAAGAAATATATTGAAAAAAATATTAGGACAAGCAATGTCGGAATGGCATTGACTAAAATACAGTAGAATATAATGTAAGTGTCACGACTTCCGCCAAAGTTGGCTCCCCTGCCTGTTCAGGCGGTGCTCGGTGGTCGTCGTCACCGGCCTACTAGCCGCCATCGATCCCTTTTTCTTTGTCTGTTTGTTTTGTCTTATTAGTTTCACCTGTGTCCTGTTGTATGTGCTTGATGGGCTTCCTTATTTAAAGTACGTGTACCCGCTCTTGTTTAGTGCGGGATTGAATTTCTGTTACGTATGTGCGTTAGGTAGAGGTGTTCGTGTTCTGGACCTGGCACCCTGTGTTTTGGGTGGTCCATATTATTGTCCGTGCCCTGAGTTGTGGGCTTGTTGTTTTGTGCCACATTAAAGTGCGCCTGATTCCTTCCTCACCCACCTAGTCCCGCGTGACAATAATATAATACAGTAAATACATATGAGATGAGTAAAGCAGTATGTAAACATTAAAGTGACTAGTGTTCCATTATTAAAGTGGCCAGTGATTCCATGTCTGTGTATAGCAGCCTCTAAGGTGTAGGGTTGAGTAACCGGGTGATAGCCGGCTAGTGATGACTATTTAACAGTTTGATGGCCTTGAGATAGAAGCTGTTTTTCAGTCTCTCGGTCCCAGCTTAGATGCTCCTGTACTGTCCTCGCCTTCCGAATGTTCGCGGGGTGAACAGGCCGTGGCTCGGGTGGTTTATGTCCTTCATTATGTGTTTGGCCTTCCTGTGACATCGGGTGCTGTAGGTGTCCTGGAGGACAGGTAGTGTGCCCCCGGTGATGCATTGGCCAGACGCCACCACCCTCTGGAGAGCCCTACGGTTGCGGGCAGTGCAGTTGCCGTACCATGCGGTGATACAGCCCGACAGGATGCTCTCCCTTGGTTCTCTATGGTGTTATAGGTCAAGGCGTGGCTAGGGGGGGTTCTAGTCGGTGTATTTCTATGTTTGGGTTTGAGTATGGTTCCCAATTAGAGGCAGCTGATTATCTTTGTCTCTAATTGGGGATCATACTTAAGGTGTCCCTGTTTCCACCTGTATTTGTGGGATATTGTTTTGTGTATGTGCATGTAGCACCACGTAGGTCACGTTTCGTTGTTTGTTTATTGTTTTGCGGAAGTTTCACTTTAAATAAAGATGTGGAACTCGAATCACGCTGTGCCTTGGTCCGTCTATCATAACAACCGTGACAGAACAAAAGGACTTGAGTTTCTGTAAGTTATCACAATCACACCATGAGTAGTTAATCATGAAACATACACCCCTGCCTTTCTTCTTCCCGGAGAGTTCTTTATTCTTGTCTACGCGATGAACTGAGAACCCAGCTGGCTGTATGAGCGAAGACAGTATATCCCGGGAGAGCCATGATTCCGTGAAACAGAGTATGTTACTGTCCCTGATGTCTCTCTGGAAGGAGATCCTCGTCCTGAGCTCGTCTACTTTATTGGCCAAAGACTGAACAATAGTGAGTAATATACTTGGAAGCCTTGGATGGTGTGCCTGCCTCCTGAGTCAGACTAGAAGTCCACTCCAAATACCTCTTCTCCGCCGGCAGCATCTTGGTGCAGCCTCTGGGATCAAATCAAATCAAATGTATTTATATAGCCCTTCGTACATCAGCTGATATCTCAAAGTGCTGTACAGAAACCCAGCCTAAAACCCCAAACAGCAAGCAATGCAGGTGTAGAAGCATGGTGGCTAGGAAAAACTCCCTAGAAAGGCCAAAACCTAGGAAGAAACCTAGAGAGGAACCAGGCTATGTGGGGTGGCCAGTCCTCTTCTGGCTGTGCCGGGTGGAGATTATAACAGAACATGGCCAAGATGTTCAAATGTTCATAAATGTCCAGCATGGTCAAATAATAATAATCACAGGCAGAACAGTTGAAACTGGAGCAGCAGCACGGCCAGGTGGACTGGGGACAGCAAGTCGGCATAAGTTAAATTGCCCTGGGGGGTACGAACAAAGGATCCAATTCTGGAAAGTCATATTCCTGGTCGTAATGCTGGTGAGCTACTGCCACTCTAATCATCAAAAGTTATTTTGGGCTGTATGTAATAACAAAAGAACTGGGCTAATAATGTAAGAAATGTCATGACATAAATACCTCTTCCCCCCATTTTCCTCTCCCTACCCTACTGATGTTACATTTGCAAAACCCTTGGTTAACATAGAGATTCTGGGAACATCAGAAGGTGGGGGGAAATTAACTATATTCTGGTAATGCAACCAATTGAACATATGCGGTGGTACTTAATGAGTACGATGTCAGTTCGGTTGTCATCTGAGACATTCTCATCAATGATAAGATGACAAACTGTACAGTGGAAAGTCTACACAGAGTTTTCGGATTCACATGGAATTGTTGTTCAATTTAAATGTTTGAATATGAAATTATTCGTGATGGGATGAAATGTGATTTTAGCTTCTAAAATGTGAGATTTGGGTTTTCATAAGATAGGGCTCTGCTCAATCAGTGGCCCGCCCCTGTGAAGGTACATGGGCTATAACACTTTTCAAACACGCCCTCCTCTCCCTTCCTACAGTGGGGAGAACAAGTATTTGATACACTGCCGATTTTCCAGGTTGTCCTACTTACAAAGCATGTAGAGGTCTGTCATTTTTATCATAGGTACACTTCAACTGTGAGAGACGGAACCCAAAACAAAAATCCAGAAAATCACATTGTATTATTTTTAAGTCATTAATTTGCATTTTATTGCATGACATAAGTATTTGATACATCAGAAAAGCAGAACTTAATATTTGGTACAGAAACCTTTGTTTGCAATTACAGAGATCATACGTTCCTGTAGTTCTTGACCAGGTTTGCACACACTGCAGCAGGGATTTTGGCCCACTCCTCCATACAGACCTTCTCCAGATCCTTCAGGTTTCGGGGCTGTCGCTGGGCAATACGGACTTTCAGCTCCCTCCAAAGATTTTCTATTGGGTTCAGGTCTGGAGACTGGCTAGGCCACTCCATTACCTTGAGATGCTTCTTACGGAGCCCCTCCTTAGTTGCCCTGGCTGTGTGTTTCGGGTCGTTGTCATGCTGGAAGACCCAGCCACGACCCATCTGCAATGGTCTTACTGAGGGAAGGAGGTTGTTGGCCAAGATCTCGCGATACATGGCCCCATCCATCCTCCCCTCAATACGGTGCAGTCGTCCTATCCCCTTTGCAGAAAAGCATCCCCAAAGAATGATGTTTCCACCTTCATGCTTCACGGTTGGGATGGTGTTCTTGGGGTTGTACTCATTACTCATCCTTCTTCTTCCTCCAAACACGGCAAGTGGAGTTTAGACCAAAGAGCTCTATTTTTGTCTCATCAGACCACATGAACTTCTCCCATTCCTCCTCTGGATCATCCAGATGGTCATTGGCAAATGTCAGACGGGCCTGGACATGCGCTGGCTTGAGCAGGAGGACCTTGTGTGCGCTGCAGGATTTTAATCCATGACGGCGTAGTGTGTTACTAATGGTTTTCTTTGAGACTGTGGTCCCAGCTCTCTTCAGGTCATTGACCAGGTCCTGCCGTGTAGTTCTGGGCTGATCCCTCATCTTCCTCATGATCATTGATGCCCCACGAGGTGAGATCTTGCACGGAGCCCCAGACAGAGGGTGATTGACCGTCATCTTGAACTTCTTCCATTTTCTAATAATTGCGCCAACAGTGGTTGTCTTCTCACCAAGCTGCTTGCCTATTGTCCTGTAGCCCATCCCAGCCTTGTGCAGGTCTACAATTTTATCCCTGATGTCCTTACACAGCTCTCTGGTCTTGGCCATTGTGGAGAGGCTGGAGTCTGTTTGATTAAGTGTGTGGACAGGTGTATTTTATACAGGTAACGAGTTCAAACAGGTGCAGTTAATACAGGTAATGAGTGGAGAACAGGAGGGCTTCTTAAAGAAAAACTAACAGGTCTGTGAGAGCCCGAATTCTTACTGGTTGGCAGGAGATCAAATACTTATGTCATGCAATAAAATGCAAATTAATTACTTAAAAATCATACAATGTGATTTTCTGGATTTTTGTTTAAGATTCCATCTCTCACAGTTGAAGTGTACCTATGATAAAAATGACAGACCTCTACATGCTTTGTAAGTAGGACAACCTGCAAAATCGGCAGTGTATCAAATACTTGTTCTCCCCACTGTATATAAGCCCTTGACGACACTATAACCTTCTGTTTCGAGGACGTGAGGATGACGGTCTGATGTCAGAATGGTTCAGATAATAACTACAGAACGAAGCCAACATCAGCGTGAGCTTTGGTTGCGAATGGTATGAACTTTGAACTCTTATTCACTACAGAAGTGATACCTCCTAGCCGTTGAGTTAGCAACAGCCGCTGCAAACGAGGGTTGGGAAGGAGCAGACAGAGTGTCCCATCTACCACACAATGACTTTACTACAACGTATTACATTTACCACCAGAGACATTCTTCAAAGGACTCGGTTGGGCAACACGGCCTTACATCTACCACCAACCTACCGAAGCGCAGCTCAGAGTAAATATTTATTGTATTTTCCTTTTCCAAATGGGCGGTAATTTAGAATGCATAAGATACTGCATTTATGATAGCACAGCTTCACCCTTTGTTCCTCAGTCTTCCCGCTCTTTCACTCAAACCCAGCCTCTTTTCTTTTGTGTAACCAGCTGTCATATCTCTTCCGCCTGCTAGGGACGTTTTCCTTTATGACGTAATTTGTAATCAAGTTATGATTTCAATATGTGTATGTCTAATTCTGTGTGATTAGTTAGGTATTTAGTAAATAAATTATTAAACCCAATTTTGTATTGCCGATTCAACTTGTTAGCCAGGGTTCGTGCAGATAACTAAGAATTTGCAACTTTCAGATAAGACTGAATTAAGATGACGATAAATATTGACTGCTATTGATGTAAAATATTCCTAGGTCTTTAAGAGTTTATTCGGAAGATAACAGCTCTATAAATATTATTTTGTGGTGTCCCGACTCTCTAGTTAATTACATTTACATGATTAGCTCAATCAGGTAATATTAATTACGGAGAAATTATTTTTTAGAATAGCATGTCATATCACTTAATCCGGCATAGCCAAAAACCCGACAGAAATAACACACAAAAGAAAGAAAATACTGCAAAGTTGCTTAGGAGCTAGAAGCAGACCTGCCATGTCTGTTGGTGCTATCTTGCTTCAATGCAGAGTGCCTGAATACAGCTCTTAGCCGTGGCATATTGGCCATATACCACAAACACCCGAAGTCCCTTATTGCTATTATAAACGGGTTACCAATGTAATTAGTAGCAGTAAAAATATATATTTTGTCATACCCATGGTATACAGTCTGATATACCATGGTTGTCAGCCAATCAGCATTCAGGGCTCGAACCACCCAGTTTATAATGTTAGATAGATGTTGGTTGTTTAGCAACAAAACTGAGTCATGCACAACTATGGGCCATCACAGACAGGGTTGGCATAGATTGTTGACAATATGTAAGCTATATTTAGTCTTCAATGTTTATTGAAAACATAATTACATTTGCACATTGAACACTTGTTGTCTCTCAAATACATCATTACAGTTATTGGTTAGCTAGCTAGCTAATTTTAGCCAGTTAAAAAACCTCAAAACAAGATATGCTATTAATTTGAAATGAGCTGAATTGAGCCACGATTCCCCAGATGGCGGTTTCTTGTCATTATTGTTAGCAATCTGGCCATCCAGAATCACAACAACATGCTGACTTCTGCCCCTGGAAGTGCACACATTGTTTTCGTGAGGTCAGCTAACAAACCCATCTATAGGTCTTCTAACAATATATGATGTGTGGGTTTCTGTCTATTAGTTTTTGTACAGAAATAGCCAGACTTTAAAAATTCTATCTATCTCAAACACACGCTATAACGTGTTAATTGTTATCTGTAGTTGATGGCAAACAGGGTCTCTAACTGGGTCAAAGGTTTCATAGTGGTGTTGATTGTCACAATACAGTGCATTCAGAAAGTATTCAGTCACCTTCCCTTTTTCCACATTTTGTTACGTTACAACCTTATTCTAAAATGGATTAAATGAATTGTTTTCCTCGTCAATCTACACATAATACCTCATAATGACAAAGCGAAAACAGGTTTAGACATTTTTGCAAATTTATTAAAAATAAAAAACAGAAATACCTTATTTACAGAAGTATTCAGACCTTTTCCTATGAGACTTGAAATTGAGCTCAGGTGCATCCTGTTTCCATTGATCATCCTTGAGATGTTTGTACAACTTCATTGGAGTACACCTGTGGTAAATTCAATTGATTGGAAATTATTTGTCTAAATAAGGTTCCACAGTTGACAGTGCATGTCATAGCAAAAACCAAGCCACAAGGTTGAAGGAATTGTCCGTAGAACTCAGAGACAGGATTGTGTTGAGGCACAGATCTAGAGCTGGCCGCCCAGCCAAACTGAGCAATCGGGGGAGAAGGGCCTTGTTCAGGTGACCAAGACCCTGGTCACTCTGAAAGAGCTCCAGAGTTCCTCTGTGGAGATGGGAGAAGCATCCAGAAGGACAACCATCTCTGCAGCACTCCACCAATCAGGTATTTTGGTAGAGTGGCCAGATGGATGCCACTCCTCAGTTAAAGGCACTGTAATGATGTGCGCTGAGAGTCGGGAAGCAAGTTCAGGGATTGAGTGTTTTCATAAGTAAACGTAACATAATATAAGACAAGAAACCACGAACAACGCACAGACATTAAACAGAAACAATGATGCCTGGGGAAGGAACCAAAGGGAGTGACATATAAAGGGCAGGTACTCAGTGAGGTGATGGAGTCCAGGTGAGTGTCATTAAGCGTGTACCGCTGGTGACAGGTGTGCGCCATAACGAGCAGCATGGTGACCTAGAAGCCAGCGAGGGATCACAAGTGACAGGCATAAGACACACCACTTGGAGTTTGGCAAGAAGCACCTAAAGAACTCTTGACTATGAGAAACAAGATCAGGTGAAACTAACTCTTTGGCCTGAATATCAAGGGGCACATCTGGAGGAAACCTGACACCACCGCTACAGTGAAGCATGGTGGTGGCAGCATCATGCTGTGGGGATGTTTTTCAGTGGCAGGGACTGGGAGACTAGTCAGCATAGAAGGAAAGATGAAACCTGCTCCAGAGCGCTCAGGACCTCAGACTTGGGCGAAGGTTCACCTTCCAAAAGGACAATAATCCTAAGCACACAGGTGTGGCTTCAGCACAAGTCTCTGAATGTCCTTGAGTGACCCAGCCAGAGCCTGGACTTGAAGCTGATCTAACATCTCTGGAGTGACCTGAAAATAACTGTGCAGCGACGCTCCCCATCTAACCTGACAGAGTTTAAGAGGATCTGCAGAGAAGAATGGAAGAAACTTCCCAATTATAGGTGTTCCCAGCTTGTAGCGTCATACCCAAGTTCCAACAGCTAGGAGACAAACACTGTTGAGTGTTTTCAGACACCCAACCCTTTGAGTTTCACTTCAGGATATGCTATTACTGCTGTGAGAGAACATTACAACATAACATCACAGGCTTACGTTCTAAGGTTTCCACACACACACACACACACACACACACACACACACACACACACACACACACACACACACACACACACACACACACACACACACACACACACACACACACACACACACACACACACACACACACACACACACACACACACACACACACACACACACACACACATAACTGTTGTGGAAATGGTAGCAGAGTGTATGTTTGCATAGAGAGATCAAAGAACTCATGAACTGTCAGATGAAGAAAAACCTCAGTGTCGACATCCTGAGTTTATTTCTCATGTCATCTGTCCTTTCACTACTGGATGATATCTATCAGTTCTTCCAGCTCCCACTCATCTTCCATATGACTGTAAACAGGAGTGGGGGGTTTAGGGCAGAAAACAGAGATCTTCAGAGAAGCGGGCTGTCTAGTTATCTGTGAGTCTTTAGCCTGAATGGAAATACTAAGGGAAATTAAGTTGAGTGGGTGATCTGGGTGGCTGTGGATATTTAACCTGTGAAGTTGAGTTGAGTGGGTGATCTGGGTGGCTGGGGGATCTTTAACCTGTGAAGTTGAGTTAAGTGGATGATCTGGGTGATCTTTAACCTGTGAAGTTGAGTAGAGTGGATGATCTGGGTGGCTGGGGGATCTTTCACCTGTGAAGTTGAGTTGAGTGGGTGATCTGGGTCGCTGGGGATATTTAACCTGTGAAGTTGAGTTGAGTGGGTGACCTGGGTGGCGGGTGATCTTTCACCTGTGAAATTGAGTTGAGTTGAGTGTGTGATCTGGGTGGTTGGGGGCTCTTTAACCTGTGAAGTTGAGTTGAGTGGGTGATCTGGGTGGCTGGGGAATCTTTAACTTGTAAAGAAAATATGACACACATATGCCAACACATGCTGATAAGAAACAATATGCAGGGCATGGGAGGACAAGTATTGGTGATTTCTACTGTGATACATTGCATGTGGCTACAAGTCCATCCCTACTTATCGAAAAGATAATCTGAATGTCCCTGTATGACTGTGTTTTGAAAGACTGTAAATCAGACCTGATATAGTGGGCCTAGAGCGAAGGAATCCCTAGTGTTAACAGGAAATTCTAACCAATTGTACCAGCTCCAATGGCCTAGTTTAGACATCCTGTCATCTCTCAGTGTGTCAGTGTGTGAGTGACAGGCAGATAGAGAGAGACACACAATGAAAGAGGTCAGGGGGAGTGTACTGTATGTTAGGCATGCACTTGGCAAAAAGGGTCCATTTCAACTGGGGAAACAAAGAAGTGAGAAGCTGTTCAGAAAATACCTAAAATACAATTCATGCAAAACTGAGTAGCTAATTTGAGATGTTTTATATATCTTAATAACTAGAAACAAGAAAGTTAGCTAATTTGGCCAGCACTGTAACTGGTAGCCTAGCAACAATAATCACTCTTTTCTTCTATGGAGTTCCAAATGTCATTTTTGAATTTGGGCACCACAAATGTGTGTTGAACTCACAACTGGAGAAACAAAGAAGTGAGAAGCTGTTCAGAAAATACCTAAAATAAGTTATCTCAAAACTGAGTAGCTAATTTGAGATGTTTAATTTACCTTAATAACTAGAATCAAAAGAATTTGTTAATTTGGCCTGCAGCCAGTAGGGCTAACTAGCGAGGCATGATAGGGGGCAAAAGCCTAGCCAGCTAACAACAAAATTGCCTTCCTTTCAGGCAAAACATTTTTTTAACCCCCTATCAAGCCTCAAGGTGACAGATAACGTTTTAAAACGTTTAGGTGTATTTCGTATTACTGGTTAGTATACGCTAGCTAACTAACTTAGCTAGCGTATACGAAATACACCTAAACGTTTTAAGGAAGGCAATTTTGTTGTTAGCTGGCTAGGCTATCAGTTAGCTAACTAACTTAGCTAGCAACTTCGCTAGCCAGCTTGTTCTAGATAGTTTTCTCATCATGAATGAAGACGGTAGAGTAACTACCTTATGTTATGATTACGTGAAATTATTAATGATTTATGCATTTACAGTTTGGAGTGGATCACAGTCCGACACTACCACCACGTTGGGTCTGGACTGTGAGGGACGACCACTGACATGATGACCCAATCTGCACCCATTTTTATTTTCTGTTAAATATACTGAACTAAATGCAACATGTAGCTTTGGTCCCATGTTTCATGAGCTGAAATAAAAGATCCTAGAAATGTTCATTACGAACAAAAATCGTATTTCTCTCAAATGTTGTGCACAAATTTGTTTACATCCTTGGATTAATATTAAAAATTAAATATCATGTAAAGATATCTATTGAAATTATGCATTTAAAAAATCTGGATACATAAATTATCAGGTAATGACTAGAGATTATACATTTCTGAAAATATGTGGATTCGTTCATGCCTAAGTATAAAGGCTTAGATATGCCAGCATGTTGACACATACCTTTCCAGAGTTTGAATATTCTATAAATATGTAAACGGGTGCCATGCGCATCAGTTGCTTGTCTTGAATGTTTCTCAGCCCAGATACAGTTGAAGTCTGAAGTTTAGATACACTTCAGCCAAATACATTTAAACTCAGTTTTTCACAATTCCTGACATTTAATCCTCGTAAAAATTCTCAATTTTAGATCAGCTAGGATCCCCACTATATTTTAAGAATGTGAAATGTCAGAATAATAGTAGAGAGAATGATTTATTTCAGCTTTTATTTATTTCATCACAATCCCAGTGGGTCAGAAGTTTACATACACTCAATTAGTATTTGGTAGCATTGCCTTTAAATACACTGCTCAAAAAAATAAAGGGAATACTTAAACAACACAATGTAACTCCAAGTCAATCACACTTCTGTGAAATCAAAATGTCCACTTAGGTAGCAACACTGATTGACAATAAATTTCACATGCTGTTGTGCAAATGGAATAGACAACAGGTGGAAATTATAGGCAATTAGCAAGACACCCCCAATAAAGGAGTGGTTCTGCAGGTGGTGACCACAGACCACTTCTCAGTTCCTAAGCTTCCTGGCTGATGTTTTGGTCACTTTTGAATGCTGGCGGTGCTTTCACTCTAGTGGTAGCATGAGACGAAGTCTACAACCCACACAAGTGGCTCAGGTAGTTCAGCTCATCCAGGATGGCACATCAATGCAAGCTGTGGCAAGAAGGTTTGCTGTGTCTGTCAGTGTAGTGTCCAGAGCATGGAGGCGCTACCAGGAGACAGGCCAGTACATCAGGAGACGTGGAGGAGGCCGTAGGAGGGCAACAACCCAGCAGCAGGACCGCTACCTCTGCCTTTTTGCAAGGAGGAGCACTGCCAGAGCCCTGCAAAATGACCTCCAGCAGGCCACGAATGGCGTGTGTGCATGTGTCTGCTCAAACGGTCAGAAACAGACTCCATGGGGGGGGGGGTTGTATTTACAGCCCAACACCGTGCAGGACGTTTGGCATTTGCCAGAGAACACCAAGATTGGCAAATTCCCAACTGGCGCCCTATGCTCTTCACAGATGAAAGCAGGTTCACACTGAGCACATGTGACAGACGTGACAGTCTGGAGACGCAGTGGAGAACATTCTGCTGCTTGCAACATCCTCCAGCATGACGGGTTTGATGGTGGGTCAGTCATGGTGTGGGGTGGCATTTCTTTGGGGGGCCGCACAGCCATCCATGTGCTCGCCAGAGGTAGCCTGACTGCCATTAGGTACCAAGATGAGATCCTCAAACCCCTTGTGAGACCATCTGCTGGTGCGGTTGGCCCTGGGTTCCTCCTAATGCAAGACAATGCTAGACCTCATGTGGCTGGAGTGTGTCAGCAGTTCCTGCAAGAGGAAGGCATTGATGCTATGGACTGGCCCGCCCGTTCCCCAGACCTGAATCCAATTGAGCACATCTGGGACATCATGTCTTGCTCCATCCACCAACGCCACGTTGCACCACAGACTTTCCAGGAGTTGGCGGATGCTTTAGTCCAGGTCTGGGAGGAGATCCCTCAGGAGACCATCCGCCACCTCATCAGGAGCATGCCCAGGCGTTGTAGGGAGGTCATACAGGCACGTGGAGGCCACACACACTACTGAGCCTCATTTTGACATGTTTTAAGGACATTACATCAAAGTTGGATCAGCCTGTAGTGTGGTTTTCCACTTTAATTTTGAGTGACTCCAAATTCAGACCTCCATGGGTTGATCAATTTGATTTCCATTGATAATTTTTGTGTGATTTTGTTGTCAGCACATTCGACTATGTAAAGAAAAAAGTATTTAATAAGAATATTTCATTCATTCAGATCTAGGATGTATTATTTTAGTGTTCCCTTTATTTTTTTGAGCAGTGTACATCCACAGGTACACCTCCAATTGACTCAAATGATGTCAATTAGCCTATCAGTAGCTTCTAAAGCCGTGACATAATTTTCTGGAATTTTCCAAGCTGTTTAGAGGCACAGTCAACTTAGTGTATGTAAATTTCTGATCCATTGGAATTGTGATACAATGAATTATAAATTAAATAATCTGTCTGTGAACAATTGTTGGAAAAATTACTTGTGTCATGCACAAACCGACTTGCCAAATGATAGTTTGTTAACAAGAAATGTGTAGAGTGGTTGAAAAACGAGTTTTAATGACTCCAACCTAAGTGTATGCAAACTTCTGACTTCAACTGTATTTACCTGGATTGATATGGTAGCTAGATTTCTGAGGTACTGATTGTATGCATGTAGAAACTGTCCCATTACGGAGAATATCTCCAATAGCTCCATATGAAATTAGCAACATGCGTATCTGGAGCATGTCTACTCCTTATATCTGATAAAATGTCAGATATACGGGAAATATATAAAGTTACACCGATATTGAGTCTTTCTCCCAGTTACCGTGGTAACTAAACACACTCACTCATGATTAATCCTGGTTGAAAGGCAGAACAGGGCTTCCTTAAAACACACAGGGGTATTCCACATAACTTCCTTCTTACAACTGGTTAATGAAGGTTGCGCAACAAGTCCAGGCCCTGCTGTATGTACTCATGTAATTCAATGTGATTAGATATATCTCCAAAAATATTTTGAATGAGAGGACCTTTGAATTTAACAAGGAAAGGCAGCAATGTTGTACACACACATAAACAGACAAACACAGATGCACAAACACAGGCAAAAGAGAGCTGAACAGGACCAAGGTGTACAAAACTCAATTATTTTATTAAACTTCTATTTTATGTAATCTGTATATATAAAAAGTTCTAAAGCCATTGGCCCGAGACTAGAACAGTGAGGCTGGCGTGTGTTTCTGATCACATTTACATTAGTCTTCATTATTCGCCAGTGGCCAGAATAGTACAAACAGAGACGTAAACTAAAAATAAACACATACGGAAGAGTAGAGGAAATGACTGCACAATGCAATGTTGTGTAGACGGTCCGTCAGACTAGTAGAGAGAAGAAGACTGGAGGTCCTTGGGAGACGGAATAAATAACAGGGGAAGCTGCTTTGCTTACAGTCGATTGGCCATGCCGGCCAACCCCGTGCTCCATTTAGCCGTGATTGGACACGGGGATCCGAGGGAGTGGTGTAGAGGGTGATGGACCAGTGATACTGTGGAACCACAAGTGCACACCAAAGGGTGTGTGTGCACATGCATTGCCCTGTTTGAATATACAGTTGAAGTTGGAAGTTTACATACACCTTACCCAAGTACATTTAAACTCAGTTTATCACAACTCCTGACATTTAATCCTAGTAAAAATTCCCTGCCTTTGATCAGTTAGGATCCCCACTGTATTTTAATAATGTGAAATGTCAGAATAATAGTAGAGAGAATGATTTATTTCAGCTTTTATTTATTTCATCACATTCTCAGTGGGTCAGAAGTTTACATACACTCAATTTGTATTTGGTAGCATTGCCTTTAAATTGCTTAACTTGGGTCAAACATTTAGGGTAGCCTTCCTCAAGCTTGCCACAATTAAGTTGGGCGAATTTTGGCCCATTCCTCTTGACAGACCTGGTGTAACTGAGTCAGTTTTCTAGGCCTCCTTGCTCAGAACACACGCTTTTTCAGTTCTGCCCACAAATTTTCTATAGGATTGAGGTCAGGGCTTTGTGATGGCCACTCCAATACCTTGACTTTGTTGTGGCAAAATGGCTTAAGGACAACTTTGGAAGTATGCTTGGGGTCATTGTCCATTTGGAAGACCCATTTTCAAGCAAGCTGTAACTTCCTGACTGATGTCTTGAGATGTTGCTTCAATATATCCACATGATTTCCCCACCTCATGATGCAATCTATTTTGTGAAGTGCACCAGTCCCTCCTGCAGCAAAGCACCCCCACAACATGATGCTGCCACCTCCCGTGCTTCACGGTTGGGATGGTGTTCTTCGGCTTGCAAGCACCCCCCTTTATCCTCCAAACATAATGGTCATTATGGCCAAACAGTTCTATTTTTGTTTCATCAGACCAGAGGACATTTCTCCAAAAAGTACGATCTTTGTCCCCATGTGCAGTTGCAAACTGTAGTCTGGCTTCTGTTGTGACGTTTTAGAGCAGTGGCTTCTTCCTTGCAGAGCAGCCTTTCAGGTTATGTCAATATAGGACTTGTTTTACAGTGGATACAGATACTTTTGTATCTGTTTCCTCCAGCATTTTCACAAGGTCCTTTGCTGTTGTTCTGGGATTGATTTGCACTTTTCGCACCAAAGTACGTTCATCTCTAGGAGACAGAACTCGTCTCCTTCTTGAGTGGTATGACGGCTGCATGGTCCCATGGTGTTTATACTTGCGTACTATTGTTTGTACAGATGAATGTGGTATCTTCAGGCGTTTGGAAATTTCTCCCAAGGATGAACCAGACTTGTGGAGTTATACCATTTCTTGGCTGATTTATTTTGATTTTCCAATGATGTCAAGCAAAGAGGCACTGAGTTTGAAGGTAGGCCTTGAAATACATCCACAGATACACCTCCAATTGACACTTATGATGTCAATTTGCCTATCAGAAGCCATGACATAATTTTCTGTAATTTTCCAAGCTGTTTAAAGGCACAGTCAACTTACTGTATGTAAACTTCTAACCCACTGGAATTGTGGTACAGTGAATTATAAGTGAAATAATCTGTCTGTAAACAATTGTTGGTAAAATGACTTGTGTCATGCACACAGTATATGTCCTAACCGACTTGCCAAAATGATAGTTTTTAACAAGACGTGTGGAGTGGTTGAAAAACTAGTTTTAATGACTCCAACCTAAGTGTATGTAAACTTCCAACTTCAACTGTATATATGCATGTGTGTGTGTGTGTGTGTGTGTGCATATATCTGTGTGATGCGGCCTTCTGCAGCCCATGTTCTTCAGTCGCTGGTAAACACTCATATCAGAATCATGATTCTGGGAATATCATTTTTTCTTAATACCGGTTTCAATTCTCTTAGATACATATTTTACATCTCAGATTAAATACCACTGTGTGTGCCAACAACGTGTGTGTGTTGGAAAGAGAGTGTTGCATGTGCTTTCCAATAGGTATTACTGGCATATTGTTCTGTGTGCTGGGTGCTAGGCTCTCCAAGGCCACAGGGTAGATCAAAACCCACAGATCTGAAACCAATACCCTATCAATACCTGGGGAGGCCAGCAAAGACATGTGTGTGTGTTGGGCATATCTGTGTGAGTGTGCATATGTGTGTGAGTGCTCAGTCGCTGTCGCTGGTGTCGCTGCTGGGGTCTCCCTGGACCTTGTTGCGATGCTGCATGGCGCGGTGGTAGGCCACTTGCACTGACTTGCGGATGTTGGACTTCCTTCCCTCCAGCATCTTCTCCTTGTCCAGCTCCCGGTCCACCCCCAGAGGAACCAGCTTAGAACGCGGCAGCCACTGCCTTCAGACACACACACAGAGACACACACAGAGACAGAGACACACACACAGACAGAGACAGACACAGAGACAGACAGAAACAGAGACAGACAGACACAGAGACACACACAGACACAGACACAGAGACACAGACAGGACACAGACACAGGACACAGAGACAGACACAGAGACAGACACAGAGAGACACACACCGACACAGACACACACACAGACAGAGACACACACAGAGACAGACAGACACAGAGACACACACAGACACAGAGACACACACAGAGAGAGACACACACAGAGAGAGACACACACAGAGACAGACAGACACAGAGACACACACAGACACAGAGACACACACAGAGACAGGACACAAACACAGAGAGAGACACACAGACACACACACAGAGACAGGACACAGACACACACACAGAGACAGGACACAGAGACAGACACAGAGACAGACACAGAGAGACACACACAGGGTTAGAAACACTTTCTCACAGGTAATTATTATCCACCCACAGTGCAGCACTGACTGCTGTGAGTTGTTTTATGTGTTGTGACCTAAAACAAAAGTGTCTTTTCTCTCTTTGTTCTCTCTCAAAGCGTCCTCTTCAATCACTCCTGACCCACTTCTGCTAGCGGGAGATGGATTGTTTTTGTTGCCTTCTTGCATTTCTATGTAAAAACCCCATCCTTTGCTCTTGTACTACGTGCAGACAGCCTTTTGAAATGATTTAATGCTGCTGAGCTGCACATTGTTGACTACAGAATGAAGTTTGCTGCTACACTCTGATTCTGGGTTCTCTGCTGCCTCCACGGGGATATAGAAGGAGAAGCCTTCAAAACAACACTTCTCCACTAGTGTGAGAGAGGGATAAAGGTTCACATGGGAAAGAGAGAAGGGGGATAATGAGTGAGAACAAAGACAGAGAGAAGAGAGAGAGGGAGGAAAGAAGAGAGCTGGGGAAGAGAGAGCGAGGGGCAGAGAAAGACAAACACAGAGGACTGAGAGAGAGAGACAGACAGTGTACTAACCAGGTTCTCTTGTTGTCGAAAAAGAGTACCAGGAAGAGGTGTTCCCGGGCCTCTTGGGTCATCTGCTCCCCCAGCTTCAGGACTTCCAGAGGGGGCACGGGGATAGGAACCCCTCTGTGGAATACCCCCTCACTGGGCATTTTAGGATCTATGATCTACAAGGGGAGGGGAAGGGTTAGAGGGATGGTAAAGGACAAGTAAATGCAATAGTTTTATGTTTTATGGTATTGGTTGGTATGAGATACTAGCAACTTGTGGGCGAATGGAAATTTCAATCGTAGTTTATCCTACTGTGTGTGTATGTGTGTACATCCATGTGTGTGTGTCCAATCCATGGCTGGATTACCAAAGCAGGGTATGAAGGGTAGCCTCTACACTTGGCCCACACCAGGTCCAGAGCATCAAGGGAAGAGTAGTCATCTGATGGCGTCCTACAACCTGATCGGCCCCGGCCCCACCCTACTGAGAGAAACACCCAATACATCACAATCACACACATACAGTGTGTTCGGAAACTATCCAGACCCCCTGACCTTTCCCACATTTAGTTACATTAGCCTTATTCGGAAATCTACACACAATACCCCATTATGACAAATCGAAAACGGGTTTAGACATTTTTGCTAATTTATACCAAAATAAAACTGAAATACCTTATTTACATAAGTATTCAGACCCTTTGCTATGAGACTGGAAATGTAACTCAGGTTCATCCTGTTTCCATTGATTCATCGTTGAGATTTATACAACTTGATCATTTGGAAAGGCACACACCTGTCTATATAAGGTCCCACAGTTGACAGTGCATGTCAGAGCAAAAAACAAGCCAAGAGGTTGAAGGAATTGTCCTTAGAGCTCTGAGACAGGATTGTGTCGAAGGAACAGATCTGGGGAAGGTTATCAAAACATTTGAAGCACTGAAGCATTGAAGGTCCCCAAGAACACAGTGGCCTCCATCATTCTTAAATGGAAGAAGTTTGGAACCACTAGGACTGAGCTATCGGGAGAGAAGTGCCTTGGGTCAGGGAGGTGACAAATAACCCGATGGTCACTCTGACAGAGCTCAGTTCCTCTGAGGAGATTGGAGAAACGTTCAGAAGAACAACCATCTCTGCAGCACTCCACCAGTCCTCCCTTCATGGTAGAGTGGCCAGACGGAAGTCACTCCTCAGTAAAAGACACATGCCAGCCCACTTGGGAGTTTGCCAAAAGGCACCTAAAGAACTCTCAAACCATGAGAAACAAGATTTTCTGGTTTGATGAAACTAAGATTGAACTCTTTGGCCTGAATGCCAAGCATCACTTCTGGAGGAAACCTGACATCATCCCTATGGTGAAGCATGGTGGTGGCAGCATCATGCTGTCCCAAAGTGCTCAGGAACTCAGAATGGAGCGAAGGTTCACCTTCCAACAGGACGATGACCCTAAGCACACAGCCAAGGCAACGCAGGAGTGGCTTCAGGACAAGTCTCTGAATGTCCTTTAAAGGCCCAGCCAAAGCCCGGACTTGAACCCGATCTAACAGCTCTGGAGAGACCTGAAAATAGCTGTGCAGCGACACTCCACATCCAACCTGACAGAGTTTGAGAGGATCTGCAGAGAAGAATGGGAGAAACCCCCCAAATACAGGTGTGCCAAGATTGCAGCAAAGTACTGAGTAAAGGGTCTGAATACTTATACAAATGTGAAAGTTCAGTTTTCAATTCCTGTTTTTGCTTTGTCATTATGGGTTATTGTGTGTAGCTTGATGAGGGGAAAAAAACGATTTACAATTTTAGAATAAGACCTAACAAAATGTGGAAAAAGTCAGGGGATCTGAATACTTTCCAAAGGCACTGTGTATACCTCCTAAATACACACACTTTGGGAAAACGAGAGGTAGAGGTGGCACGATAGATGAGATTGACGAAGACAGATAAGTGCATGCATGCCTATGCATGTATGTGTGGCACTCACAGTGTGAGACACTGCGTGACCCTCCCACGGAGTAGGAGTCATTCTCTGTCCCTGATGTCTCCTCACTGCTGTCCTCCTGGAAGGCTGAACGAGAGAACGACTGCTTCCCCCGGCCCTGCTTAGACGGAGTGGTACTGCGAGAGAGAGAAAGAGGGCGAGAGACAGAAAGACGAAAAGAGAGTCATTCATTCATCCTAAACCAAATGTGTGCATCATAGACAGTGCAGTTGTGTTTGACTATGTGGCTGTGTGTAAATACCACAGTGTGTGTCTATAATTACCTGGTTCTGTCAGAGGCAGCACTACTGCTGCTGCTGCTGGTGGATTCAGAGTCAGAGCTGGATCGAGGAAGGCTCCTCTCGTTCCTGTACACCCGAAAACTCTCAGTCACCGGCTGGTTGGCCCCGCCAAAACCGTTAGTGGGCAGGCCTAGGAGATACCGTCATAACCGTTACAGTTACTAGACTGACCTTAGAGAGTCGTAACTGTTAAAAGATTAGAGTAATAACAATGTTGTTTCAGACCTAGTGTGATTGTGTATGTGATTGGTTTGATTGTGTGTGTGTCTTACTCGGGAGGAGGTTGTCGATATCACTGTCGCTCTCGGAGCTGGAGCTGCTGTGGGGTCTCTTCCTCTGCCGAGGGGGAGACAAGAGGGCCAGCTGAGGGGGACCTATTGGACTGGGGCTCACCCCTGCCCCTCCGTGTCCCGCGTCTCTGTTCTTAGGGGGACGGCCCGGCCTCTTGGGGGGTCCGGCCATTTTGGGGTTCTTCTTGGAGAAGAGGACAGAGGTACGACGTCCAACCTCTGGAGCTAGAGCAGAGGACGATGCACTTAAATCTGCAGAGAGAGAGAGGAGGAGGGAGAAGCAGGGAGACAGAGACTGAAAATGTTATTTCATAAATCTAACATAATGAGAGTTACACATGATAAGTATGGCTAGGCCTATGTGAGATCAATTTGTAAATTAATTCTGGAGCGTGTACACTGAGCTTAGTTTAGATATCCCCTCAGTCTCACCCTTGCCACTGATCTCCTGACTGCTGCTCTCTTCCCCCTCGTCGTGGCGTCCCATGGATGAGGGGTGATGGGGGAGGGATGGTCCCCTGTCCCCCCCGCCCCCTGAGTCCCTGCCCCCCCATGCCCGAGCCTCCCTCTCTCTGGTGGGCAAGTTTCCTCTTGATGACCGTCATTTCTTTCCTCAGGGCTTTGGCACGCCGCGACCGACCAATGCTGTGCTTCCCTGAGCTGACCTCATCAAAGCGCGCCTGAAGGAAACACAGCTGCTCCTCCAATGGCAGCCTCCGCCGGTTCTCTGGTAAGAGCAGGTCTAAGGGACAGAGAGAAATTTAACAACTACAGAATCCCACATGGCTATACAGCAACATAATAACTTAAGTGGAAGAGTACAACTGTAAGAAGAAGAAGGCGGGAGTAGAACATTATGATAATACAGGACTCTAAGACACTCACCATCCTCATTGGAAGAGAGCGGCCTGTCTCCGTCTCCATCCCTCTCTCGTTCCTGGTCCCGGTCCCTCTCTCGTTCCTGGTCCCTGTCCCTCTCTCTGTCACGTTGGCTGTCCGGGCTGGGCTCTCGAGGGAGGTGCATACCTGTGTCATAGTCCAAGCCGATTCGCTCTGCCTGTCTGCGGGCAGTCCTGATCACAGCCCCACCCATCTCCCGGAGGCGCAGAGCAGCGCGGTAGAACACTGTGTCCTTGGCGTTGTATTTGAGGCAATTGTTGACGATGAGGCCGAAGTCTGCCTCAAAGGCCTCAAAGCTGAGGTAGCGGTGAGCCTCTAGTAGGTTCCACATGGTCTGGAAGTCCATGGGCCTCTCGATGTGGTCCAGGTAGTCTGGCACCTGAGGAGAGAGGTTAGGGGTTAAACACCACCAGCCACAGTATGTGTGAGATAACACAAAGGGGTGTCAGAGTGTGTGTGAGTTACCTCGGCCAGGGGGACAGGCTCAGTGAAGAAGTTGCTGGTGTCTCTGTCCTGTAGCTGTTCCAGTGTGTTCCTCAGCAGGACCAGGAAGGGAGTCAGCTGCATCTCTAGCGCCATCTGCTGCACCTTGATCTGAACACACAGACAGATCAACATGTGTAAGCGCACCTGCTCACTATGCAAACTGCCAGATGTCAAGTGTGTGTTCATGTGCCAATATACAAAAGTGTGCATGAAGTAAGGATGTGAGGAGTGTGTGTGTGTGTCTCACAGTCTCTCTCTTGAGTTTCTCTCTCTTGCGGATGAGCTCCACCAGTAGTCTGGCTCTCTCCAGGTCATGTCTTAGTCTCTGCCATGCCTTCAGCTGCTCCTTCAGAGCCAAGTTATTCTCCTCACTGTCCTTCTGGGGCCCCAACACACACACACACACACACTAACGTTAGATTGGCAATAAGACACACACACAAAATAAACGCACACCATCTGGTTAGTTTGGCAGTGTTACACACTAGTAAGCCTACATAGTTAAAATCAGGACGCAGCACCACACCCACTACATCACAGCAGAATCAAACAAAGCAATCGCCTGAGACAATGCAACCTTAGCATTTACATAAACAGAGCACACACTCCCTCTTTCCTTCTGTCTCTGAAAAGCCGGCACACTTCATTCCAAACACATGCAGAGTTTCTAGTAGTATTCTCCCTACCGCTGTGATAACAACACCAGACAGAGACTGTGTGGTGGTTACCGTGGTAACCTGCGCCTGTGGCGCCTGTGGCTGTGGCTGTAGCTGCTCCGTGTTGCGCTGTGACTGCAGGTGGGTCTGGAGCCGGCGCAGCAGAGGGACACCATTCCGGCTCTGCCTCTTCAGGGTCCAGTAACTGTGCAGTCGCTGCATAAACTGGCTCTTCCTGGGCACTGTCAGGTTACTGGTGATCTTACTGAGCCTGGGGAGGAACATATAGGGAAGATGGTAGGACTGAAGAGACTGGGAGAGTAAGTGAGGTCTGAATCTGTATGCCTTTGTCTGCAGTGAGTATGTGTGAGTAAGTACCTGTGTGGGGGTATACAGGGCACAGACACCACGGGCGCAGCGTTCCTCTTCTCAGCCAGTATCTTCCTGGCTCTCTTCATTTTCAGTCTGGACTTGGCCTTGGCCCTCTTTGCCCGCTCTGAGCTCCAGCCCTTGGTGTCGTCATCGTGACCTATACTGGGCTCATCGTCCTCTTCCAGCTCGCCTTCACTGTGGGAGGAGCCCATGCTAGCCCCTCCCACCCCTCCGAGTGGGCGTGCTAAGCCGGGCGGGGTGTGGATGTCGCAGTAGGCGGTCTTGCGGACGCTGAATGAGGTGCCATTGGCGCCGGTCTCCCTGACGGGCTCCATCTTCATGTAGAGGCCGGCCTGCTGGGCACAGGTCACGTGGAAGGCTGTATAGCAGTTGGCCTTGTGGCACTGAATGCAAGCCCCTGAGCCGCGCTGCTTGCAGATGTAGCAGGTGAGCTTCCAGCGCGCCGGGGGGATGTGCTCGATGCTGTCAATGGGCTCCAGGAAGACTGTGTTGGCAAAACACACCTGAGGAGAGATAAGGAGAGGGATGAGGAGATTCACATTCATTGCAACAGGACTGTCAACAGGACAGACTAGAGACATGCACAGCATCAAAACTTTTTGTCAATACATTCAAGCACAGCATACACACTACCCCCCTACCCTCACACACTCCTACCCTCACACACTCCTACCCTCACACACACACACTCCTACCCTCACACACTCCTACCCTCACACACACACACACCTACCCTCACACACACACCCTACCCTCACACACACACTCCTACCCTCACACACACACTCCTACCCTCACACACACACACTCCTACCCTCACACACACACACACACTCCTACCCTCACACACACACACACACTCCTACCCTCACACACACACACACTCCTACCCTCACACACACACACACCTACCCTCACACCCCCCTACCCTCACACAACCCCCTACCCTCACACACACCCCTACCCTCACACACACCCCTACCCTCACACACACACACACACTCACTCCTAACCTAACGCACACACACACTTCTACCTTCACACACACTCACCTCGGGGATCCAGAGGGCACACACCACGTGGGCCCAGCGTGCATCATCTGTCTGTTTAAAGGCCCCACCCTTGTTGGGGCAGAGGGCACAGTCGACGGCGCGGCTGGGGGACTGGAGGCAGCGGCGACACAGCCACTGGCCCTCAGGGATATAGGGCACGCCGTAACACTCCTGGTGCACGGCCAGGTTACACATGTCACAGAACAGGATCACGTTGCTGTTCTGACACTCGCCGTCGTTACAGATGCAGCAGACGGCGTCCTCGTCGATCAGGGCGCTGGGGTCCGTCTGAGCGAGGAGGGGAAAGGTGGAGTAGAAAATGGACAAGAGGGTAAGTAAAGGGATAACTATTTAGGGGAACAGACTCACACAGCTAACGCCATTTTACATCCTACTGCTCACTCAATACAGTACACCACACACCTAACAGAAGGTGACAGATAAAGCAAGTCAACATCATGTCTGGAAAGAAGGTGGGAAAAAGCTGGAATGACACAAAATCTGTCACTCAGAGCCAGAGAGAGAGAGAGAGAGAGAGAGAGAGAGAGAGAGAGAGAGAGAGAGAGAGAGAGAGAGAGAGAGAGAGAGACAGAGAGACAGAGAGACAGAGAGACAGAGAGACAGAGAGACAGAGAGACAGAGAGACAGAGAGACAGAGAGACAGAGAGACAGAGAGACAGAGAGAGAGCCAGAGAGCCAGAGAGAGAGAGCCAGAGAGCCAGAGAGCCAGAGAGCCAGAGAGAGAGAGAGAGAGAGAGAGAGACACCTTGTTGTGGCTCTCGAAGTAGGACTCCTTCTCCAGCCGGTCCATGAGATACTCAAACACCTCCTGGGGGATGGGTGTCACCCCGTCACTACGCCGCTTGTCATTCATGATGTCCAGCCAGATATAGTCCTCCTCATCAATGTCATATTCCACCTCTTCATCCAACTCCTCCACCGACTTATCTATGTACCTGAGGGAGAGGAAAGTGTGGGGAGAGAGCAGAGAGGAATGGAATGACAGAGTATGGATATTTAGACCTTCAATAACATCAGCTGGGGCAGGGTACTGTGACTGACTATAACATGATCATATATGCCATTTAGCAGACACTTTTATCCAAAGAGACTTAGTCATGCATTGTTTGCGTATGGGTGGTCTCAGGGATTGAACCCACTATCCTGGTGTTGCAAGAGCCATGCTCTACCAACTAAACTACAGAGGACTGACTGACCTGTAGTAGAATGATGGTTGTGTGGTACTATGACTGACCTGTAGTAGGATGATGGTTGTGTGGTACTATGACTGACCTGTAGTAGAATGATGGTTGTGTGGTACTATGACTGACCTGTAGTAGAATGATGGTTGTGTGGTACTATGACTGACCTGTAGTAGAATGGTTGTGTGGTACTATGACTGACCTGTAGTAGAATGATGGTTGTGTGTTACTATGACTGACCTGTAGTAGAATGATGGTTGTGTGGTACTATGACGGACCTGGAGTAGAATGGTTGTGTGGCACTATGACTGACCTGTAGTAGAATGATGGTTGTGTGGTACTATGACTGACCTGTAGTAGGATGATGGTTGTGTGGTACTATGACTGACCTGTAGTAGAATGGTTGTGTGGTACTATGACTGACCTGTAGTAGGATGAGGGTCGTGCGGTACTGTGACTGACCTGTAGTAGGATGAGGGTAGTGCGGTACTGTGACTGACCTGTAGTAGAATGAGGGTCGTGAGGTACTGTGACTGACCTGTAGTAGGATGAGGGTCGTGCGGTACTGTGACTGACCTGTAGTAGGATGAGGGTCGTGCGGTACTGTGACTGACCTGTAGTAGAATGAGGGTTGTGCGGTACTGTGACTGACCTGTAGTAGAATGAGGGTCGTGCGGTACTGTGACTGACCTGTAGTAGGATGAGGGTTGTGCAGTACTGTGACTGACCTGTAGTAGGATGAGGGCCGTGCAGTACTGTGACTGACCTGTAATAAGATGACTGTCGTGTGGGTGCGTCGGGCCTCTCCTGGTCAAGCTCTCTGTACACCACCTCAGGCAGCTTGACTGCTGGGCCAGAGGAAGCGCTGTGGTGGTGTGACGATCCCTCCTTCTTCTTCTCTTTACTCTTGTGCTTCCCGGACTTGGGTGTGGCCTTCCCCCCGTTAGCAGCAGGGGTGTCTGGCCTGTCTTTGCCCCCCACCTCACTCCCTCCTCCCCCGCTGTCGCCCCCATTACACAACCCTCCCCCACCTCCGCCCGAGGATGGAGGGTCCTCGGCCCCACTGTCATCCTCCGATACCACGTCAATGTTCTCAAAAATGCTGATGCGGTGGATGTGTCCATGGATCTCCAGCTCCACCATGCGCTGGGCCTGGGCATAGGTCATTGTCTCCCTGCCTGGGGAGTGGGAGTGCTCTGACTGATTAGGACTCCCAGGGGTGTTCCCTGCCTGCCCTGGCCCACCTCCCTTTCCCAGCCCTCCCTCCCCGTCCCCGGTCCCCACCAGGGACATGCGAGGGGGGCGCCCCTTCCTCTTCTTCTGGGGCATGCCCTGTGCAGGCGTGGGGTTGTCATGGTCGTAATGGTAGAGGTGGTACTCAATGCCGCTGTAGCTCTTGTAGACCTTGCGACAGGTCTCCACTGGGCACTCGTAAGGGGGCTTGGTGGCTCGGAGGTTGTGGCAGAAAGTCTTCACGTCAAAGTCCAGCCCCATTGTGCCGATGGCCACTGCTGGGACAGGAGCTGTTCAAGCTTACATCTAAGACAGAGAGGGGAGGGGGAGGGTTTTGGCATCTCTCACACCAACATTATGGAAACACATACATGCAGATGGGTATTATGTCAAAATAAGAGTCTGTCTATGTTGAAAACATCACAGTTGTGTCCATTGCCTTTGCCCTTTGGAATCCTAAAAGCTATTCCATGTTGTCTTGCTGATTTCAGGGAAACAAACCCCTGCAAACAGCAGGCACGTGGCTGGATAGCTGTCAACTTTACCATGGCAACGACAGGTGCATCTGACAATTTTTCGTGCTAGCTAAATTAATGCAAATTAAATTTGACTTGCAATACTGTTTACTTACTGTTACAAGTAACAATGTTTTCGAATAAAAGATTAAAATCTTAAACTGAAGAGACAAAAAGCTAGCTAGATAGCCAGTAACCGGATCGATTTAACAGCCGAGATAAATTACACGTTTGGAATGTTGGATTACAGATAACATATAAATTCAAAGGTTGATTCGACCAGGTGCTTCATATAAATCATAAAGTAGACTTCTAAACACCTGCCGATAGCCTCCACTGTCATTGAATAAACATATTCACCAGAAGTACCAGATAAAACTCTGGCAAGCTAATCAATCTATAAAATAATAAATCATATGAATGACTCTTTGACTCTTGATCGATCGAATGCTTAGCCCCTGTATTCATTTGGATAGCGTAATCTTATGCTATTCTATTCACGTGCTCAAAGATCCAAGGAAATGTGTAGCAATTTACTATAGCTTGCAAATGAAACCAGAAAGCTATATCCACTAGATTGCAACCAATTGTTGCTAGTTGGCAGAAAAATGATACATTTGTATCTATAGAAGCCTGAGAAACATTGTAACCAGTCTTACAGGTGACAACCCGAGGTAATACAATGTAACTGCTCAAATGATGTATCAGCTTGATACAATGTTTCCCTCCACAATGTTTAGACCTCACCCTGATCAACCAAGCCACTACAAAATAACACCCTGTGTTACCTGATTGCAACCTATTAATGTAACTAAAGCAAAACCATTTCCTTAGTCGTCAATGTGGTTCTAGGGGAATTACATTTACTAACAGGGAAAGATAAATATATCATAATTATGATAATGTAGCACTCAGAATCCTGGGTATTATCTCGCTACCTACATAGGATAAGAAACTATTCGAAAAGCAAATTGTAACATACATCAATGCAGAAATACATTGCGTTTAAAAAAATCATAAAACACCTTACAAATGTAAGCCTATTTCTCTCGAGACACCACGAATACATAGTCAATGTAGCTCTGAATTAATAAACACTTACTACTCAGGGCTCCTCAAGCTCGCGTGCTGCAAAATCTCTCACTCCAGCTCGGTAAATGGGACGATTGCAGATCGATGTATTAATCATATAAAATACTATATTATCACAAGAAATATGGGGTAAATGGTTTACACGACAACACAATATCCTAGTAATTTCATTGTGATAGGAACTCCAGCGAACAAAAGGGGCAGCCACTGCTGTACGGCATAGGCGCGTGTGGGCACTTTCGTCAAATACAAACTGATTTGTTTTATGGTGTATTTGTCGAAATAAGGCCCTAATTTCGATGTGTACCATTCTTTGGTGTTTGAGGAAGGTGTATTTTTGAAACCAATGGAAACCTAGGGAAGTGGCGTCACGTTTTCACCGTTAAATGTAATTTGGTTCCTTTTGTTGTTATTTTTCTGTGTGGCGAATCTAACTATCAGTTTCACACCTTTTTATATACATCTGGATAAATATGCAATATAAAGAATGGAATGTCCAAAGACGAAAAACATACGGATAAAATACGCTGAATTCGATTTAATGAAAACTTCTAAGATCATTGTTTTTTCTTTTTGTTACTTGCGAATCTGCCAATGTGGAAACGTAAATCATATATGGAGGGTTTCCGCCATAAATTTGAATATGAAAACGACAGATCAGAGTTACATGTGCACGGTAGGTTTGAAATTGATTATTTGATCAGTATGCACACATTTTCATATAGGCTGGCAAAGGACGACAAAATATATATAGTTCTACAGTCAAATGTAGATTTTCATTGTTCACTATAGGCTATGTCTGTTTATTATAGGCTTAATGCAAATAATCTATTGTGATTGCATTAATTTCACATTTATACAGTAGTAATGTAGGCCAAAATGTACTTTTATCATGATGCTAATACAAATAAAAGATGGCAGACTATCAAAAAGTGGAGGTGGGTGGAATCTTCATTGGAGGTCAATTTGAACAGACTAATTTCTGGAGGAAAGATAATTAGGCCTTGAAATATACTGATGTGTTGTATTTATTTTCATGGTGTGGTTTTCATATAAGCCCATGGGCTTCCAACCACACCTGCAAACTGTTTCTTTTTTTGTAATATTCGTTGTTTTTTTTACATCTGTATTGTTGTCTATCACTTTTCTTTGGTGCAAATAAAATAAAATATATAAGGCAACATGTATATTATTGGTCCCATATTACATGAGCTGAAATAAAATATCCCAGAACTTTTCCATATGCACAAAAAGCTTATTTCTCTCAAATGTTGTGCAACTTGTCCTGGGGACAATAAAAGGCCACTCTAAAATGTGCAGTTTTGCCAGATGCCTCAAGTCGAGGCAGCATGAAATTGGCATGATGTCTGCAGGAATGTCCACCAGAACTGTTTACAGAGAATTGAATGTTAATTTCTCTACCATAAGCCGCATCCAACGTCATTTTAGAGAATTTGTCAGTATGTGCAACCGGCCTCACAACATCAGACCACGTGTAACCACACCAGCCCAGGACATCCACATCCCGCTTCTTCACCTGTGGGATCGTCTGAGACCAGACACCCGGACTTAACTCTCGACCTGCTCCACTTCAGCCCATCGATGTTAATGGGTGCCTGTTCGGCCCTCCTTTTCCTATAGTCCACGATCAGTTCCTTTGTCTTGCTTATATTGAGAGAGAGGTTGTTGTCCTGGCACCACACTGCCACGTCTCTGACCTCCTCCCTATAGACTGTCTCATTGTTGTCGGTGGTAAGACCTACCACTGTTGTGTCGTCAGCAAACGTTATGATGGTGTTGGAGTTGTGCTTGGCCACACAGTCATGGGATAAACAGGGAGTACAGGAGGGGACTAAGCATGCACCCCTGAGGGGCCCCAGTGTTGAAGATCAGCGTGACAGATGTGTTGTTGCCTACCCTTAACACATGGGGGCGTCTCATCAGGAAGTCTGGGATCCAGTTGCAGAGGGAGGTGTTTAGACCCAGGATTCTTAGCTTTGTGATGAGCTTTGTGGGCACTATGGTGTTGAACCCTGAGCTGTAGTCAATGAACAGCATTCTCACATAGGTGTTCCTTTTGTTCAGGTGGGTAAGGGCAGTGTGGAGTGTGATTAAGATTGTCTCATCAGTGGATCTGTTGGGGCCGTATGTGAATTGGTGTGGGTCTAGAGCAGGGGTAGGCAACTCCAGTCCTCGAGCACCTGATTGATGTCACACTTTTTCTCCATCCCTAGCAAACACAGCTGATTAATCAAATTGCATTCTAAACTGAAGATCATGATTTACTGATTATTGGAGTCAGGTGTGTTAGCTGGGGCTGGGGCAAAACTGTTACACGAATCAGGCAGGACTGGAATTGCAAACCCCTGTTCTAGGGTTTCTGGCTTGATGGTGTTGGGGATAGGATAAGTAATCCCTCATCCCCCCCCCCTTTAAGATTTAGATGCACTATTGTAAAGTGACTGTTCCACTGGATGTCATAAGGTGAATGCACCAATTTGTAAGTCGCTCTGGATAAGAGCGTCTGCTAAATGACTTAAATGTAAATGTGTTGATGTGAGCCATGACCAGCCTTTCAGAGCACTTCATGGCTACCAACGTGAGTTCCACATGGTGGAAATCATTTAGGCAGGTTACCTTCGCTTTCTTGGGCACAGGGACTATGGTGGTTTGTTTGAAACATGTAGGCATTACAGACTCAGTCAGGGAGGGGTTGAAAATGTCAGTGAAGACACTGCCAGTAGGTCCACACATGCTTTGAGTACACATCCTGGTAATCCATCTGGCCCCGCAGCTTGGTGAATGTTGACCTGTTTAAACGTCATGCTCACATCGGCTATGGAGAGCGTGATCAAACGGTCATCCGGAACAGCTGGTGCCCTTGTGAAATGCTTCAGTGTTGCCTGCCTCGAAGCGAGCATAAAAGGCATTTAGCTCATCTGGAAGGCTCATGACACTGGGCAGCTTGTGGCTGAGTTTCCTTTTGTTGTCTGTAATATTTTTCAAACCCTGCCACATCCGACGAGCATCAGAGCCAGTGTAGTAGGATTCAATCTTAGTCCTGTATTGACGCTTTGTCTGAGGGCATGGTGGGATTTCTTATAAGCGTCCAGATTAGTGTCCCGCTCCTCAAAAGCGGCTGCTCTAGCTGTGCGGATGTTGCCTGTAATCCATGGCTTCTGGTTGGGAAATGTACGTAGTCACTCTGGGGATGACGTTGTCAATGCAGCTATTGATGAAGCCGGTGAATGAGGTGGTGTACTCAATTCCATTGGATGAATTCCTGAACATATTCCAGTCTGTGCTAGCAAAACAGTCCTGTAGCGTAGCATTCGCATAACCTGACCACTTCCTTATTGAGTCACCTGTTCTTCCATGGCAGACAGCGTGTATGGCATCGTGTGGGCAAGTGATTTGCTGATTTCAACGTTATGAACCCATGGTGCCCGTGGGGTTATGCTATGAGTAGGCATAAGCTACAATGAACACATTGCATTTTATCAATGGCATTTTGAATGCACAGATACCGTGACGTGCCATTCATCCACAACCATCACCTCATGTTTCAGTGTGATGATGCATGGCCCCATGTCACAAGGATCTGTACACAATTCCTGGAAGCTAAAAATGTCCCAGTTCTTCCATGGCCTGCATACTCACCAAACGTGTCATCCAATGAGCAAGTTTGGGATGGCCTGGATTGATGTGAACAGCATGTTCCAGTTCCTGCCAATATCCATCAACTTCGCAGTCATGTGAAATCCTTAGATTTATGCCTTATGAATTCATTTAAATTGACCGATTTCCTTCTATGAACTGAGTATAATCTTTGAAATTGGCTGCATGTTGCATTTATATTTTTGTTCAATGGTCAAGGATTTGAAGTGGAATGATTTATGCAATGCAGATGGAAACTACTGGTGCGTCAGATGGACAAATCACAACCCAGAACCTGTGAAAATAAGCAATGCGCATAATATAATGCACTTACCCTCAACACTTTATTGGGGAAAGGGAACCCGATAATTTATCACATCTGTTCAGTAATATGATTAAATCTTTACTCAATAAAAACCATCAGTTAGATTTAATAGATTATTGAGGAATAAAGGGAGGACGTCATCAAGCACAAAATAATGTTTATTTATCTCTTTAAACATGTACAGTCTGTGATTAGAGTGGGGCTGACTGGGTTGGTAAGGTAGTATAGTGGGAAATGCACAGCAGGCAGAAGCAAATCCCACACAGAGCTTTTTTGCAAGCCTTCCATAAGGGGGTGCATATTCAACAGGAGGCAATGTTGCGCAGAACTGATAGAAATGCAATGATCAGAAGCAGTGCGCTATTCCTCAGATAATCGTATTGGCTCTATACAATCCATTTCTATGGATCTGAATGTTGCCTCCCAGTGAATATTCCAGAGGTTTTCTGCTCACTAAGCATAAGACAGGGAGGTGTAGCATTACTGTTAGATACAGGTAACAGAGAACAGAAATCTCTTAATACTAGAAGTATTTCACCAAAGCAGAAGACTGCATAATATCCTATAAAAGTCCAATTCAAACCGAATTGATGGAATAACAAACACTGATGTGAAATTTCAAAACGGACAAAGAAAATGTACAAATACTAACTACAGGAAAACTGTACAATTCACAGCTTTGCAGGACTGGAGTGCTGCAACCTTTAACTGGTGTGGTGGTTGTGAGATTTCTAGCTGGCGGTATAATAATAATCTTGCTGTATGGACAATATTTGAACAGTTTGAACTGCTCAGGAGGATAAGGGGGAGGTTAATCCCATTATGCACAGTTATGTTGGGATACATATTGAACAGTTGGTAGAGCATGATGCTTGCAATGCCATGATTGTGGGTTCGATTTCCCAGACCACCCATATGTAAAAATGTATGCACGCATGACCGAGTCAGTTTGGATAAAAGCGTCTGCCAAATGGCACACATGATCATATTTTTACAAGTTGGGAACCCATTTCATACAGGCTATGGTTAGAACACAGGTCATGTGCAATTCTCCTCAATCAAGTATCCATGTTTCATTCAAACACTCAAAACCATAAAGAAAAGAAAGCCAGGGTATCAAAAACCACCTGGGAAATGATACATCATTTAATAATGTCAACAAGGCAATATAATAACACTGCTTCACATGAAGATCTCATTGAGAAAACTTATCCTCTGAAAAAGATATTTATTACTGGAGGGATGTGTATCAGCTTGTGTTGTGTTATCAAGTACCACGAGATACACACCCTAACGCCTCCTTTCCTTCTTAATGGATCCACCAGACACACTAGCAGCATCGACATAAAGCTCAAGAAACACAAAACAATACATTAGACGAGTAAATAAGTGGTAATTCCACTAATTAAATCACGTGTTTAATAAACAGGAGCCATGCTCTTGGCCCAACAGAAAATATTTTGCAGTTGTAAATGCAGTTAGTGTTTTCTTTGTGATTTGTAACTTACGTTCAACTAAAAAGGCAACAAAAGAAACTAGCTCCCGTTGCAGGTTCCTGGATAAGGCGTGTGGCAAGGCCACTACGAAAGCTAGGTGGAGGGGTGAAATTGCACTTTAAGTCTCGCTCGGCAAACCTGCCTCTGCTACATTCTGAGCTGGACACTACTGGCTCCCCTCTAAAAACAGACTTACAAATATTGAATGAGAAATTCAATTGATCCATCCATTGGGGAACGTTGACTTGAATTGGAATGTTAATTCTATGAATTCTAACTATGCCACTAACCACTGCCCAATGAGTGGGTTTTGACTTACGTTCTCTCTTATTAACTATAGCTACATCAACTGCCTGTTCTCGCAAGGCAACTGTCCATTTCACGTCTATGGCGTTCTAAATTTCACACGGGTGGCGTAAACAAAAGATTAAAAACATGATTTTATTACTTAAATAAACAAATATACTGTGTTAATAGTGCAGTGCTACAAGGGCATTCAAATGTAAACCAAAAAGTGTCTGCAAAGCATTAAAAAATTAAGTGGCACTCAAGGCACCATTAAATAAAATGCATGTGATTTGGACAGGCTTCATTTCACAGAAAAAGCTATGTTCAAGGCACTCCTCCAGAGAACTTCACCTTAATTACAGGTATCCTGTCATCTTAAACCCTTGTATTCTCATTTCTAATGTAGTGTATTAAGGTTGACAAAAACGATAAAAAGCTTTCTGAAAACATTACTGCTTATTGGTTGATGGATTTGGTGAAAACGTCACATTGGTGACCGCTAATATTATTTGTATGACTGAGTTTAGTCAAGACCAAAGCAGTAGGTACTCTGATATACACACACAGGACATTTATACTGTGCACAAGCACACACAGGAAAACTTCAGGTGTTGTAGTTTATACATCTACCTGCACACTGGAGATTTACAAGCTCACAAGTTATTTACATGCATGTTACTCTTTGATAAAGCATCAAACCACATAATCAGAGCAGAGTGGAGCAGGACTATCCTGCATATAGGAACACTGGAGGGGTTGAGTAGTACAGTCAAGTAGAGGCCAGTACTCAGACACACTCTTGTGTCGCTCTGGATAAGAGCATCTGCTAAATGACTTAAATGTAAATGTACTCAACACAAAGAGTCAACCCATGTCATTTCAGCAAGCCATGACCATCTCAGATTGTTCTGAAATAGTTTCTGTAGTTAGAAACATAAGATTCGCATTCTTGCAACATTGTTTAAATTTGAGAAATTAAGCTAATTGATTGTACCCAAATTGGCCCTTTTAAATGTATAGGATTCACATAGTACCAAACATACGATTTGGGTCAAACTTCTTCCAACAATTGAGTAAGACAAGGAATCCAATAAAAATGGTCAAACACCACCCCCACGGACCCCCCACACCAATCCCACCAGTATACAGCAACAGTTCTCTGTCTGACTTGGAGTATTGCTTCTTCATCCTATGTAACATATTCCCTTGAGCCAAAGCCATTGGTTTTCTACCCAATGTTGTAAAGAAAAATGTGATCCATTTAATAAACACTTAAATATCAGTGAAATTTAAAAAAAGGGTGTGGCGATAAATTATACTTCAACAAATTGTTTGAGGAATGCTAATCTTATGTTTCTAACTACAGTAACAATTTTAGCACAATCAGAGATGGTGGTTGTCAAAATCCTCGTGATTTTTAAGGTGGAATGACCCATAAGCCATTTGTTGGTGCATCTAAATGTGTGGGCCCTACTTTATTCTATTTTCCATCCCGTCACCCCATTAAAAGTGATTACTGATTTCATTACAATTGTAACCCTGGAGTGAGAACCAGGGGGGACAGAGTGGGGTTAGGTTTATTAGCACAGAATTAGGTAAGACCTGATGTGAGGGTGCTGAGATAGAGGTGAACACTGGGGGCAGTCTGTTTTGAGCATCAGGTGCAATGGGGTGGGGTTTCTGGGTGCAAGATGGTGCTATTTGTCACATTAGGTAGTCCTGGTGTTAGGGCCGTTCTCAGGGCTGTGCAGGGTAAGGGGGTATGCCTGCAACCCTGGGTTGGCCATGGTGGGGTAGGGCATTCCTCCCACTGCCCCAATCATCCCCACAGCACTGGGCATACCAGACCACTGCTGGGGGTATAAGGGGCCGGGCACAACCCCTCCATAAGGACCTGCTGGTACCAGGTACCCGGGCTGGAGCATGGCAGAGGGGTTGGAGCCAAGGTCAGTGGGCATGGCTAAGCCTACAACGGTCAGTGGACAGGACAGAGGCAGCTGGAACTTGTTTGGAAGGATGGCACATCTCACCTGAAAGAACCAAAGGGGATGTTTAACATTGTGTACAGGGACTTTTGTCAACTGCTTTTTGATGAAAATCTAAAAGAGAGCAAGGTAGGCTGCAACTCCCACACTGGTGATAGTCTTAAGACTTTTGATGTGTTTTTCTATGCCATTTACCTCCTGTGTGGCTCCTCCCATGGGCGTGGCTCGGCCCTCCAGGTCCTGCCTGCGTCTCTGCTGTTTGATCTGGTTCAGAGAGGGCCGTGGCTGATTGGCCGCCAGCGTCTCCTTCGTCCAATCATCTACCAGCTTGTGCAGGTCGTCCGTGAAGGTGCCTGGCTTCTTGTTGTTGCTGTTGTTCGTCTGGGCCTGAGCTAGAGCCGCCATTGGTTGAGGAGATGACGAAGGGGTGGGAACAGCTGGTGGCTGTTGCTGATTGGACGCTGTCGGAGTTGCACTGGCGCCGTGAGAAGACCCTAGAACAGAAAGATTTGTAAACTCTGCCCAGTTACACCCTACCGATGGAATCGATTGGCTGCTGTTTGTTAGGCCTTTTACAGTTGTCCATTAAGGCACTTTAACTACTTTCAGCCTGGGTAGAGCCTGTATATTTACTCAAATAGGCCAACTAATTGGGAATGAGGGAGTTTCTGTTTTTCAGTGTACCTTAAATGTCCCTTTGATTGGTAATCATTTTCTGGAGAAAGTTGAAATGTGATCTAATTTTACTGCTCAGCAAATGTTATTTTTTCCCCCTCAAATCCAACAGCCAAAGGATTATAGCATGGTTGAACCCCAACCACCCACCCAACCGATCTACCACAGTAAGACAAACAGAAACCATTAATGCTGACAATCACACAAGTCTCATTATTGAGCACAAAAATTTAGGCCAAACACTGCCATGCACTACTAAATTAAAAAAAGGATTCAAATCAATCTATGAAGGTGACAGTCCTTGTGCAGCAGTGCCCAACATTTTCAACAACATCTGGCATGTTTTCTTCCAGTGCCAAACACAACACGTGAATATAAACAGGTGCACATGCAAACAGAAAAAAAAGAGCGAAGAAGACAGAAAGAAGTAAATGAGATAGTTACTACTACTGCGTTCTTTGCCTAGACATAGTCGTTTCAGTGTGGACCCTATAAGGTAAAACAGCACAGAGACAGAAACAGTTAGGCCGGGACACACTAAACACCACAGGTCTGTGGACAAGCTGCTTCAAGCCACACACAGCTACCAAATCGGTTAAGGAGAGAAAGAAGTGGAGAAGGGAGTTTAAAAATCAGTGAGACGTAATGGGAGTGGGGGAAAGACTAGGTCCTATTCAATTGTGCAGTCATTCCAAAACGTTAACGGAAATAAAATAAAAGGAGCCAGAACAGACAGAGAAGGCCCTGGGTATGGTGCTAGAGTACAGGTGGTTCGGAGAAGACTGGTCCACAGTAAGCTGGGGCAGGTCAACACTGTACCTCAGACCTTCACATTATATGCTCCTAGTAAACTTCTCCTGTCCTATTGTCATGTTCAAACTTTTCTTTAAACTTACTTGGAATAAGTCAATGTTTTAGGCTCCAGGCTTGTATTATTTCAGATATTACATGGCATGTTAAAGGTTATAATGGAAAATGCAGAGTTGATAGTGAAGCTAAGACTGACACACACAATGAGTGGAGAGCCGAATCACCAATACTGTAATTACTGGAGTAACAAGTCCCCTGAAGCTAATTTCTAAACAGTTCAACAATGCCTGTGAAACATAACATAAAGGAACCAAAAAAAGCACATAGAGACTAGCCGGAGCACATCAGAGTCAGCACTTATCAAGACATGCAGGTAAAGCGGGAGAAGAGAAAGTAGATAATATTGATGATACAGCCCTTTTGCAGGAGCCAGTCTCCTTCAGTGCCCTGCCCCCCGCCTGCCTGCACCGTCCTCCCAGTCCAAATATGAGAGAGAGGGACCTCGACCAACGCAAGCCTCTCTGGAACCTGGCTGGCTATCAGGGGAAGGGCTGGCTTTTCTCTTGGTATACAGAGGGGTTGTGGGCCGATGCGCCTCAATTCGGGACATACAATTAAGGAAGTGAGTAAATGAAAACACACATAGGATACACTCTCGCTCAGGTTTCAGATCTAGCGTCGCTCATGTTTGGAGAAGACTAGCTCTATGACAATACAGTATCCCAGCTAACAATTCTAGGCAGAGAGAATGTTTTTGTAAAATAACCTGTAATGTTCCCCTAAAGTTTGAGTGTCCAGTTTTTCATTAGTTAAAGGAACATTTGATCTATGTTAGCAAAATCCGTCTGAGAACCTCTTCGCATGTTTTGGTGTTAAAGTTAGAACATCCCCTTAATGTCAAAGAGAACTTATCTAGAACGTGGTTACAAAATTCTTAGAATATACAACAATGTTCTAGGCGTGTTTTATGAAGAGGTTGCAAGAACATTCGTGTCCAGTTTTCAGAGGGTTATGAGAATATTCCTTCAACGTCACATCCAAACATACACAGAACATAGTTGCCATTTGGTGGGACGTTGATGGAATATTCTCCTAACTCACAGAAAACTGGACACAGGAATATTCTTGCAACATACTAATTAACGTATCCAGAACATTAATATTTTATATTCTGAGAACATGGCAACCATGTTCTGTGTATGGTGGTACGTTGATGGAACATTCTCTTAACTGGACATAAATGTTTGTAGAATATAATTATGTTCTATTTGACATTAAGGGAATGGTCTGTTGGAAACATTCCTAAGGGAACGTTCTCTAAAGTTGTGGGAATATTTGTTGTTAGCTGGGATGCTTTTTTGGAGTCTGTTTAAAGCAGTGCACAAAGCGTTTGTATGGAGGAAGGTCTAAACCCAAAACCACTTAGGGCTGAGGGGAGAAAGCCATGAGGACAAAACACAAAAGACATACGCTTGTGTTGGGAATAGGGAGTAGTGAAGAGGGTGAGGATGAGGATCCACTATCTAAAAACATACATTCTGGTCAAGAGAAAAGATAGAGGTGAAATAAAGAGAGGAGAGGGATGGGATGTGTGAAGAAAAGTAGAAAATAACAAATACAAACAGATGGACAGAGACACGGGTCCACTGAGGAATCTAGCACGCGGTTTGCTACTAGATTTATAGGTCACTCTCTCTGACGTTTGGTGGTATACCGTCCATCCTGTAAAAATTAATAGAAGAGGGAAGAAGAGAAGAAACAAAGAGACACTTCTGTAAAAGTGCACAGAGACTTGGGATGAGAAACCCCCACCACTAACAGCAGCAGCACCAGTACAGGGTACAGCCACATGGGCTAAACCAGCAACAAGAGACAGCCTGCACATTCACTACAGGAACAAGTTGTCACTATGCACTGGTCAGATTACCTTTCCCAAACCTATCCAGACCTTTACCATGAGGAGTGTTAAACTGCTGACACCTCAATGGAAGCTGTATACAGTATAGTGGCAGTATTTTGGCATGGGAGACGTGTGATGCAACTCTCACCTTGTGTACATTTGCCTAAAAACATTTGCTTTGGATGAAAGACTGAAATCATGACTATTTGCAATGCAGCAATTACCATGTCTCTTTATGAGACTTCCGATTCAGACAGTTTAGAATATTAGAGCTTAGAATACTGAAAATGATGGTCTTGTGTTGTTCTTCTTGTTCAGTTGTTCCTCAGTACAAATCAGTGTGTTTGAGTATGTGTCCACATGTATGTTTGGGTGTGTTTTCTTGTGGTATATTATCCAGTGAGTGAGAGGTGAGAGATGCATTCTTAGGTACGGGTATACGCCAAATGTGTGTGCTATGCCACAGTGTGTATACCTTGTCCTTTATGTGTGTGTAGGTACCTTGCCCTGGGCCAGCGTGTGTGGCCATGCCACCACCATAGATGCTGTCAGAGGAGAGGGAGCCCTTGAGAGAACAGGGCTGCTGGGTCTGAACGGGTTGTGGGGCCGTGCTGGGCAGAGTGCCGCTGGTAATACTGCTGCTGCCACTGGAGCAGGCAGAGCCATCAGACACGATGGAGCTCTTAGCTGGAGAGCCAGACAAGCCCGGTGCACTCTCACCTTCAGAGAGAAATACCAGATAAGCCACAGAGCCAGCTTTATGGTGAAGTGGGGATACATTTTTCATTTATTATTACCACATTTATAATCCTCCCAAATCTGCTCACAAACTCACCTTTCTCTCACTCTCCTCCCACCTACTCTCATCCCCCTCTATCAATCACACCTCTCTCCCATCTTCTCACCACTGTCTGACACACCCACACACCTTTCTCTCACTCTCCTCCCACTTACTCTCATCCCCCTCTATCAATCACACCTCTCTCCCATCTTCTCACCACTGTCTGACACACCCACACACCTTTCTCTCACTCTCCTCCCACCTACTCATCCCCCTCTATCAATCACACCTCTCTCCCATCTTCTCACCACTGTCTGACACACCCACACACCTTTCTCTCACTCTCCTCCCACCTACTCTCATCCCCCTCTATCAATCACACCTCTCTCCCATCTTCTCACCACTGTCTGACACACCCACACACCTTTCTCTCATCTTCCCCCTCTCACCACTGTCCCATCTTCTCACACTGTCTGACACACCCACACACCTTTCTCTCACTCTCCTCCCACCTACTCTCATCCCCCTCTATCAATCACACCTCTCTCCCATCTTCTCACCACTGTCTGACACACCCACACACCTTTCCTCTCACCGGCGGTGGTGGTGTTCAGGTTGTTTTTCAGCTGCTGCACCGTGGGGTTGAGCAGCTTGCCCGCCTTCAGCTTGTGTTTGCTGGCCCTACGTCTGCGGCCACTAGGGGGCGCAGCGTGCAGCAGGCCTACACCAGGCGGCAGGGCTTTCCCCACCTCTTTATACAGATGCTCGATCTCATTCCTCTGGAACGCCTGCAGCTCTGAGATCTCCTTCATGTGTCTGGGGAGGAAGAGAGTGCAAGAGAAAATCTACATGCAATAATATGGAAGAATGTATTCCATTTCCTACCCCAGTTGGAGAGAACTGTTGATTATATTGACTCATACAATTTAAAAAAGGTCACTATATAGCAGTTAAGTAGAACGACAGATTTTTACCTTGTCAGCTCGGGGATTCGATCTTGCAACCTTTCGGTTACTAGTCCAATGCTCTAACCACTAGGCTACCTGCCGTGTAATGGGCTACAAACCTATCCAGGGCTATGAAGGTTACAGTGGTTGATAGTTTGCTATATTTCAAATGGGTTAACATTGACACTGTATGAATTCATATTTGTGTGTGTGTGTACACATACTTTTCCCTCAGCCTCTGCAGCTCCTTCCTCATGTCCGCATCCTCAAACTCAGAATCGTTGTCACTGCTGATGTACGATGCGGGGCCGGGTCCAGGCCGCGAGAGGGCGTGGCCATTCGCTACCGCTGGTTGCCGGCTCGGCGAATCAGAGCTCTGCACACTGCTGCTGCGGCCCGTGCGGCGCAGGAAGGCCACCGCCCTCTTCATGAGGTCACTTCCGCTGTGTTCCGAGAGTGCGTGGACTGGAGGCTTGTGGTGGGCAGGGGGAGGGGCTAAACTACTGGTGTCCTCCTCCCCTGAGTCAGAGTCGAAGTGGAAGGAGTAGTTCGTGGCAGCATCAGCAGTGTGGGCGCGTGGGAGCAGAGTGGGGGTGGCGTTGGGGCTGGAGGTGGGAGTGTCCTGGTAGAAGTCTGGCGGGGCTGAGTAGCGGTGGCTACAGTGAGGTTTAGCTGTGTTTTCCAGCCCGTCTTCGGTGGTTATCACTGAGAACCTGCCCATACACCCCTGGTCTCGCCGTCCTCCCCCCTCAGCTGCAGCGTGAGAGCCCCCCGAGCCACTAGAGGGAGCCGTGGAGCTGCAGGTGCTGAGACTTCTGCCCTTCTCTAAACGACGGATGATGACGTCTGGAGGAGTGGGGACGATCTGGAGGGGGAGAAAAGACCATGATCAAATTGAAACTGAGTAAACTATTTAAACATTTAATATCGTATTGAATAAACTGTTAACTAGATCTTAATCTTGAGAAAAATATTACCTACGTCAGAAGAATAATTAAATCTAATAAAATAGAAGTGAACTTTGGTTTACTCAAGATGGTTTCTCTTTTCAGAATGTTTAGCTATGGTAAAGTTACCTGAAAACGGCTCTTGGAGCCATAGGAACTGGAACTGCCCATCATGTCAGTGTTCAGCACACCTTTACAGGCGTGACAAATTATTGAAACATTAAAACAATTGAATCACTTTGGAGTCTCCCCTAAATAGTCCAAAATAGATACACAATACATAGGATAATTTCATAGAAAGTGTGTTTTGGGATGTTATTTACCTGCAGAGTCACTCAGGGTATCCAAACTATGTATACGCTCAGGGATCTGAGGCTGAGAGTGGGGGGGAAAGGGGTATTTGGTCAATAGTATGAGGGTTACAGGGTGTTTGTCTAGCCATTGTCCTTCTCTGACCGCTGCCGTGTCTAAATATATCAACGGCCATCCCACCCACACAACCCGCCATGAGTGCAGAGTATAATGTATTTTATCTGGCCAGCAACCCTGAGCTCTACTTCCTCTGCTAAACACAGTACCAGTCTCACTAAAAGCTGCAAGTTATAATTGCCAGTGATTACAGTCAATGGCTGAATCAATATCACACTAGGGATTCACACACACAGACATCAGATCAAACACTGCAGCTGCCCCAATCGGAATACGCGTGCGCACACACACACGGTGCATCTTTACCAGCAGCTCTCCCTTCCTGGGGAGCCCCCCCTCTGTGATGGTCTGGCTGTCAGGGACAAGGGGAGAGCTGACCCCCTCTGTGCTGAAGCCCTGGAGGTCTGAGGCGGTGCTGGAGGGAGCAGATGGGGCATACTCCTGGTACAGCAGGTTCCTCAGCTTCTCATCAAGAGTCTTGATCGTGCGGTCCACAAATTCCACCCTGGGGGGGCCCTCTCCATCAGACTCCCCCAGGCCCCCACCACCTCCACTCCCAGATCCACCAGGTCCATCCTGCTGCTGGGAGGCCTGGTGGGCTGGACTCTGGGGCTGTGATGGTGTTGTGGCTCCACCTCCTCCACCCACCATGCTGGGCGTGGAGTAGGGCTGCTGCAGGACCACAGGTTGGTGGGAGCCCAGAGGGGGCGGGTCTCCTGACAGGCTGGCCCCCTGATTGGGTAGACAGGAGGAAGAGCTGCTCGCCCCTTTATGTCCCACCCCATTCACATCCAGAGACACGGGTGGAACAATGGGGCAGCATGGGATGTCTGTTACCATGGAGACACAGGGCTCGTGGCGGCCCACAGCAGCAGTGGTACTATTGGTGGTGGGTTTGGTTCCAGAGGCCTGGGGCTGCTGCATTCTGGCCTTGCCCACATTGGGGTCCTGAGGCTGAATAGAGCTCTGAGGTACAGAGAGGGCAGAACGGGCTGGAGTAGGGGCTGTGGTGGTCAGGGCAGGAACAGGAGGAGTAGTACTGCAGCTGGACCTAGACAATGATATATCAGGAGCCTCTGTAGCAGAGAGAGCAGGGGAGAGAGAAGAGAAGGCGTTAAAGAGATTAAATTAAAGAGTGGAGTCAAGGAGAGAGGTGGAGTCAAGGAGAGAGATGTCCTGTGGGTGTGTGAGGGTATTACATCTCTTCCCCCATCAGAGCTCTGTCAGAGCACAAAGCCTGCCCTTCACCACAGCCACTGCAACACTAGCATTACATAACTGACCCCTACACAGCACATACAACGCACACTCATTAGCTCATTCTCTCACACACGCAGCTTTATTCACCCGTGTGTGTGCGTGTGTGCGTACACGCACCCTTGGCTGTAGAGGCGTCTGATGAGGTCTTCTCCCTGTCTGGCGTGGGCGTCTCGGCCACGGGGCAGATAATGAACCAGCGCTTCCCAGTGTGGAGGACTGCCAAGTACACAGAGACAAAGACACACTCCTAGATCCAGATCTACTAGCAACAACAGAATAGAGCTAGAAAGAGACCCATGCACTGAAATTCAGATGAACTGCAAATACAGGAGAAAGAGAGTCAAATTCATAAACTACCAAATTATGTTTAGAGCAAGAGAACGGGGGATAGAGAGATTGATTGGGGAAGACATGGAAATATAGGCCAGAGAGATGTGAAATAAGAGTGATTGAGAGCTGAAGAGAGATTGTAGTCCCTATGAAACAACCAGTCACCCTCTTCATCTCCACTCCTGACAACCTCCCAGAACATTTTAATCTGCTGTGTCTGGAGGTTCAGGGAGAGGCTATAATGTGCTATGTAATGCATCTGAAGTGGGTTGAGAAACTAGAAGATTAGTGGTCCTGGAAGACCTCAGGGAGTGCAGGCATTTGTTCCAGCTTATCTCTAACATGCATAATTAAAAATCATTTGAAAACCATGATTAGTTGATTTTCCTGAATCGATGTGTTACAGCTGGGCTTGAGCAAAAGCCTGCACACAATGTGTAGCCAGGAGGTAGCGAAACCTTACCGTTCTGCTGGTAAACAAGCTGTGGTGAATTAGGTGTAGCAGTCTTTGAACCCTAGAAAGGGAAAGAATCGTTATAAATGGCTGGCGCTAAAGAGTATAACTTCTAGATAACGAAGCCTGACCGGATTCTCTCAACAATGTCGTCATGTTGGCCCCCGGATAGTTTGTTGGCAGCCCTGCTCAGAGTCATCTTGAGTGTTTTGAGGATGCCAATTGCCACCCCCCAAATCCCCCCCCCCCCTCCTCACCTCTCCCCCCAGTATGACTGTTCCGTTGCTCTGTTGAGGACTGCCCATGTGGTCAGAGCTCCTCTCGCCCTCAGTGTCTTCACTCAGCAGATCCTCAGCCTTGTCCACAATGTCCTTCAGCTGCTCTATAAACATCTCCTTCTCCAGGAGCAGGATGAAGTCATTCTCCACCTGAGGGACAGAGAGAGACCATCCATCAGTATTAAATCCCCTTAAGTTGGTAATAAATGGACTTTCCTTTGATAAATATTGGACTAGGCCTATGTGGATTGAATGAGTCACTAAAAAGTGTTTGAAACCTGCCTTTCCAGAACTGGGCCAGAGGTACCAGTTTTGGAAACCTCTATAGGATGTTGGGGGATTGAAACACAAAAATCATGTGCAATAAAATAGGAATCCACATACAAAAAAAAACATGTACCCACCCAAAATGAACAGGGCAGGAGTTTTTAGAGAGAGAGGAGACAGTTTGCTGCAATGCAGTGGAAAAGAACAGCATCATAGGGAGTTTCAGTGCCTTGAGACATGAAAGAGCATCTCCCTCACTAGGAGCTAGCAGGCAGAGAGCACAAACACAGTTTAGGAAGCCGGCTGAAAGAGGTAACACTTTCTCTGGGGCGTGGTGGAACATTTTGGGAGCTACTGTGTGCATCTGTAGGTGCAGCAGCCCCACAACATAAGTGGGTGTTCATAAGGATATTCAGGACTACACAAGCTTGTGTGTAGGGGTGTCAAATCAGTGAGTCTGTGCTTGTCAAAAGCCTATAGAAGTGTATGTCAGGAAACCATAGTTTCTCCACAAATCCCATGGCTTTACCATGCATTTGGAAAGTATTCAGACAACTTGATTGTTTCACTTTACAGCCTTATTCTAAAATGGATTAAATAGTTTCCCCCCCACTCAATCTACACACACACACACTCCATAATGACAAACAGGTTTTTAGAAATATTTGCAAATGTATTAAAAACAATACAGGAATTTCACATTTAAAATCCAGTACTAGTCAAAAGTTTACACCTACTCATTCAAGTGTTCTTTATTTGGACTATTTTCTACATTGCAGAACAGTGAAGACATCAACACATATGGAATCATGTAGTAACCCCCTCCCCCAAAAAGTGTTACATCTAAATACATATTCTATTTGGGATTCTTCAAAGTAGCCACCCTTTGCTTTGATGACAGCTTTACACACTGTTGACATTCTCTCAACTGGCTTCATGAGGTAGTCACCTTGTTAAAAGTTCATTTGTGGAATTTCTTTCCTTAATGAGTTTGAGCCAATCAGTTGTGTTGTGACAAAGTAGGGGTGGTATACAGAAGATAGTCTTTTACCAAATAGGGCTAAGTCTATATTATGGCAAAAACAGCTCAAATAAGCAAAGAGAAAGGACAGTCAATCATTACTTTAAGACATGGTCAGTCAATCTGGAAAATGTCAAGGACTTTGAAAGTTCCTTCAAGTGCAGTCGCAAAAACCATCAAGCACTATGATGAAACTGTCTCTCATGAGGACCGCCACAGGAAAGGAAGACCCAGAGTTAACTCTGCTGCAGAGGATAACTTCATTAGAGAGTTAACTGCACCTCAGTTTGCAGCCCAAATAAATGCTTCAGACACATCAGTTCAGAGTAGACTGCATGAATCAGGCCTTCAAGGTCAAATTGCTGCAAAGAAACCACTACTAAAAGGACACCAATAAGAGGAGACTTGCTTGGGCCAAGAAACACAAGCAATGGACATTAGACCGTTGGAAATCTTTCCTTTGGTCTGATGAGTCCAAATTTGAGATTTTTGGTTCCAACCGCCATGTCTTTGTGAGACTCAGAGTAGGTGAACGGATGATCTCGGCATGTGTGATTCCCACCGTGAAGCATGGGGGTGGTGTGATGGTGCGTTGCTGGTGACACCGTCAGTGATTTATTTAGAATTCAAGGCACACTTAACTAGCACGGCTACCACAGCATTCTGTAGCGATACGCCTTCCCATCCCGTTTGAGTTTAGTGGGAATATAATTTATTTTCAGCAGGACAATGACCCAACACACCTTCAGGCTGTGTAAGGTCTATTTGACCAAGAAGGAGAGTGATGGAGTAATGCCTCCACAATCATCCAATCTCAACCCAATTGAGATTAGTTGGACCACTGTGACAAAAAAGCAGCCGACAAGTGCTCAGCATATGTGGGACCTCCTTCAAGACTGTTGAAACAGCATACCAAGTGATGCTGGTTGAGAGAATGCCAAGTGTGCAAAGCTGTCGTCAAGGCAAACGGTGGCTACTTTGAAGAATCTAAAATATATTGATTTGTTTAACACTTGGTTACGACATGATTACATATTTATTATTTCATAGTTTTGATTCCTTTATTATTATACTACAATGTAGAAAATAGTAAAAATAAAAAATAACTTAAATTAGTAGGTGTCCAAACTTTTGACTCGTACTGTAAGTATTCAGACCCTTTACTCAGTACTCTGTTGAAGCACCTTTGGCAGCGATTACATGCTCGAGTCTTCTTGGGTATGACGCTACAATCTTGGCACACCTGTATTTGGGGAATTTCTCCCATTCTTCTCTGCAGATCCTCTCAAGCTGAATGGGGAGCATTGCGGCACAGCTATTTTCAGGTCTCTCCAGAGATGTTCGATCAGGTTTAAGTCTGAGCTCTGGCTGGGCCACTCAAGGACATTGAGACTTGCCCCAAAGCCACTCCTGCGTTGCCTTGGCTGTCTTTGTCATGTTGGAAGGTGAAACTTTGCCCCAGTCTGAGAACCTGCTTGAGAGCACTCAGGACCTCTGCACTGTTCAGCCTTCCCTAGATCCTGACTAGTTTCCCAGGCTCTACCGCTGAAAAACATCCCCACAACATGATGCTGCCACCACGCTTCACCGTAGGGATGGTACCAGGTTTCCTCCAGATGTGACGCTTGGCATTCAGGCCAAAGACCAGATAATCTCACTTCATGTTCTCAGAGTCCTTTAGGAGCCTTTTGGCAAACTCCAAGTGGGGTGTCATGTGCCTTACTAAGGAATGATTTCGTCTGGCTACTGGCCACCATAAAGGCCTGATTAGTGGAGTGCTGCAGAGATGGTCGCCCTTCTTGCAGGTTCTCCCATCTCCACAGAGGAACTTGTGAGCTCTGTCAGAAATACCATCAGGTTATTGGTCACCTCCCTGACAAATGCTCTTCCCCCCCGATTGCTAAGTTTGGCTGGGCAGCCAGCTCTAGGAAGAGTTTGTGATTCCAAACTTCTTCCATTTAAGAATGATGGAGACCACTGTATTCTTGGGGACCTTCAATGCTAAAGTTAAGTTGTTTTGGTACCCTTCCTCTACACAATCCTGTCTCAGAGCTCTACTGACAATTCCTTCGACCTCATGGCTTGGTTTTTGCTCTGACATGCACTGTCAACTGTGGGGCCTTATATAGACAGGTGTGAGCCTTTCCAAATCATGTCCAATCAATTGAAATTCACCACAGGTAGACTCCAATCAAGCTGTAGACACATCTCAAGGATGATCAATGGAAATAGGTTACACCTGAGCTCAATTTTGAGTCATTGCAAAGGGTCTGAATACTTATGTATATAAGTTATAAACCCGTTTTTGCTTTGTCATAATGGGGTATTGTGTATAGATTGAGGGAAATATTTTATTTAATCCATTTTAGAATAAGGCTGTAACATAACAAAATCTGGATAAAGGGAAGGTGACTGAATACTTTCAGAACACACTATGTGCCATTGCAAGCGTTTCCACTAACCGTACCATGTAAGTGGCGATCTCCTCAGGTGCGTCTCCGTCCAGGTCAAACTTGAAGGTGACCATCTTGTGGTTGTGGGTCTCCAGCTGACACTCCACCATCTTATCCCCTGTATTACACACCTGGACCAGGGAGGAACAGAGGTCAGACATGGATGTGTGGTGTGCAGATTGATAGACCCTGTATGCATGTGCTGTGCTCACATTGAGCATGCTGAGTTTGGGCTTGTTGATCTTCTCTTGGCGTGAGCGGGTGCGTGTGGAGCGGCGGTGGGGTTTCCGGACCTTGCCCTCGCCCTTCCCTGACCCGTGTCCCCCCTCATTACCATCGCTCATCTCCTTCCCTGAGGTGGCATCGGAGTTCACACTGGGTTACAGAAGAGCAGGAGACAATGTTAAGGAAAAGTCAACCAACTCAGTCAAACGCAGTGGGTTGAGACAGTACTAAAATCCTGCACGAAACCAGAGTACTGAACAGTGTGTACACTTCTCCGATGTGCACTTTAAGGGTCAGCTGCGTACCGAAACTAAACCAGGTGGTGGATTAAGGGAAAGCCCACACGTTTTCTGCTTCAAGAGAAATTGTTTATAATAAAGCGAGACAAGGGTCTTTGTTACACACCGTTCTTTATAACACTTAAATAAGAGAGCAGAAACAGTATCCAGATTTCCCAGTTGTCAAATTGGTATGCCTCTATACTATAGTGCTAGACAACAGAACAGCGCAGAACACATGCCCACAAAACCAGGCTGCATTCCACAACACTCAATCCCTCTGTTCTTTTCATTCATCAACCACCACATCCGGTATCACAACAAGCCTGTGCAACACTCGCTCTCTTGCTAGCACTCTCCAAAACCATAAGTGAGGTCTATGGGATGTCCGTTGCTAAGCAACTACCACTGATGCCCCACCACCAAACCTTACAATAGTTGGAATACCCTTATCCTGAGAGACGAGGATGATCAGAGTCACTGAACAAGTCTCCTACCACACCACCAAATAGCCATCATACCTGTCGTAGGAGTAGCTGGCCCCTGACGCCTGCTTCTCTGCACCAGGATCCTGCAGACAAATCAAACAAAGTGAGTACAACAGGATGAAGGGCTGTTCATGCTGTGAACAGAGCATGGAAACATTGAGTGTGTCACTACTAGCTAGGTCATAAACAGAGATGAGGGAGAGTTGTGGAATATTAGGTTTCTACAACATGTAAAAAGCACCACTTCCTATTATCTTTGATCTCCTGAAAAGAAACTATCCTTTCTTTCTGTGCCCCCAAATGTTTAGATATACTGGTAAAGTTACCAGGTGGTAAGCTAGTTAGCTAATGAGATAACGTGACTGAATAAGGTGTCAACAAATGCAACCAAAAGGCACAATTTAACCAATGTAAGGTTGGGGCGGATATTTGGCGTGCAGGGATATTGGTGATGCGGTTTAGGAACAGGTAGAGGGGGGGGGATTTGAGGGCTTAGGGTGGGGACGTATAGGACAGGTCAGTCCTCCATACCTCCAGATTGGACTCTGTTAGAGGCTGTGCCGAGGTGACCGTGGTCCCTGTGCTGGCACTGGCCTGGTTCTGCTGTGTCAAGCTGGTGCTGGCAAGCCCAGGTCCTGCGGTCTGGGAGCCTGGTGGCTGTGACGCTGGAGCCTGGGGTTGGCTCTGGTTCTGGCCTAGTGCCCGACGCTGAGACAGGTTTTGGCTGAGGTTCTGGTTAAGCTGGGCTGCGGCAGCAACTGTGCCCCTGTCCGGTCCACTATGTATGGGAGAGGAGAAAACTGCAGGATGGGTAGGCTGGGAGGGGTGGACTGGATCTGGAAGCTGGGTCTGCTGCTTGACCTGTTGAGGTAGGGAGGAACAAAGTATATTATAGTAGGGGAGGATGCCACATGAACATGCTGTCAACATTATCATGTCAACAAAAATACACAAAAAGAATAGCTAGGTATGGAAAAACAGATATGGTACCCGACTCCAGTTATACCACAAAAACCTTGGTTAAATTCCAGCCCTATTACGGTGCCTTCAAAGTATTCACACCCCTTGACTTTTTCCACATTTTGTTGTGTTCCAGCCAGTATATAATATGGATTAAATTGATATTTGCTTTCACTGGCCTACACATATCCCATAATGTCAACATGGAATTGTTTAGATATTTTTACAAGCTAATTAAAAATGAAAAGCTAAAAATGTTGATTAAGTATTCAATCCCTTTAGTTATGGCAAGCCTAGATAAGTTCAGTATTAAAAATGTGCTTAATAAGTCATAATACGTTGCATGGACTAACTTTACGTGCAATAGCAGTGTTTAACATGATTTTTGAATGACTTCCTCATTTCTGTACCCCACATATACAGATAATTGTAAGGTCCCGCAGTCAAAACAGTGAATTTCAAACACAGATTCAACCACAAAAGACCAGAGGTTTTCCAAGGCCTCAAAAGAGCACCTATTGGTAGATGGACACACAAAAAAAGACATTGAATATCCCTTTGAGCATGGTGAAGTTACACTTTGGATAGTTTATCAATACACCCAGTCACTATGAAGATACATGCTTCCTGTCCAACTCAGTTGCCAGAGGAAGGAAACTACTCAGGGATTTAACCATGAGGCCAATGGTGACTTTAAAAATAGTTTAATGGCTGTGGAAGAAGAAAACTGAGGATGGCTCAATAACGGTGCTGTGGGTGTCCTGCAGGGCAGGTAGTTGGCCCCAGGTGATGCGTTGGGCAGACCGCACCACCTTGATGGCAGCATTCGCGTGAAACTGAAAGCGCGAACCACTGCTTTTAATCAGGGCAAGGTGTCTGGCAACATGACTGAATACAAACAGTGCAGCTATTCCCTCCGTAAGGCTATTAAACAAGCTAAGCGTCAGTACAGAGACAAAGTGGAATCTCAATTCAATGGCTCAGACACAAGAGGCATGTGGCAGGGTCTACAGTCAATCACGGACTACAAGATGAAATCCAGCCCAGTCACGGACCAGGATGTCTTGCTCCCAGGCAGACTAAATAACTTTTTTGCCCGCTTTGAGGACAATACAGTGCCACTGACACGGCCTGCAACGGAAACATGCGGTCACTCCTTCACTGCAGCCGAGGTGAGTAAGACATTTAAACGTGTTAACCCTCGCAAGGCTGCAGGCCCAGACGGCATCCCCAGCCGCGCCCTCAGAGCATGCGCAGACCAGCTGGCCGGTGTGTTTACGGACATATTCAATCAAACCCTATACCAGTCTGCTGTTCCCACATGCTTCAAGAGGGCCACCATTGTTCCTGTTCCCAAGAAAGCTAAGGTAACTGAGCTAAACGACTACCGCCCCGTAGCACTCACTTCCGTCATCATGAAGTGCTTTGAGAGACTAGTCAAGGACCATATCACCTCCACCCTACCTGACACCCTAGACCCACTCCAATTTGCTTACCGCCCAATAGGTCCACAGACGATGCAATCTCAACCACACTGCACACTGCCCTAACCCACCTGGACAAGAGGAATACCTATGTGAGAATGCTGTTCATCGACTACAGCTCGGCATTCAACACCATAGTACCCTCCAAGCTCGTCATCAAGCTCGAGACCCTGGGTCTCGACCCCGCCCTGTGCAACTGGGTACTGGACTTCCTGACGGGCCGCCCCCAGGTGGTGAGGGTAGGCAACATCTCCTCCCCCGCTGATCCTCAACACGGGGCCCCACAAGGGTGCGTTCTGAGCCCTCTCCTGTACTCCCTGTTCACCCACGACTGCGTGGCCACGCACGCCTCCAACTCAATCATCAAGTTTGCGGACGACACAACAGTGGTAGGCTTGATTACCAACAATGACGAGACGGCCTACAGGGAGGAGGTGAGGGCCCTCGGAGTGTGGTGTCAGGAAAATAACCTCACACTCAACGTCAACAAAACTAAGGAGATGATTGTGGACTTCAGGAAACAGCAGAGGGAACACCCCCCTATCCACATCGATGGAACAGTAGTGGAGAGGGTAACTAGTTTTAAGTTCCTCGGCATACACATCACAGACAAACTGAATTGGTCCACTCACACTGACAGCGTCGTGAAGAAGGCGCAGCAGCGCCTATTCAACCTCAGGAGGCTGAAGAAATTCGGCTTGTCACCAAAAGCACTCAAACATCTACAGATGCACAATCGAGAGCATCCTGGCGGGCTGTATCACCGCCTGGTACGGCAACTGCTCCGCCCTCAACCGTAAGGCTCTCCAGAGGGTAGTGAGGACTGCACAACGCATCACCGGGGGCAAACTACCTGCCCTCCAGGACACCTACACCACCCGTTGTTACAGGAAGGCCATAAAGATCATCAAGGACATCAACCACCCAAACCACTGCCTGTTCACCCCGCTATCATCCAGAAGGCGAGGTCAGTACAGGTGCATCAAAGCTGGGACCGAGAGACTGAAAAACAGCTTCTATCTCAAGGCCATCAGACTGTTAAACAGCCACCACTAACACTGAGTGGCTGCTGCCAACACACTGTCATTGACACTGACCCAACTCCAGCCATTTTAATAATGGGAATTGATGGGAAATGATGTAAATATATCACTAGCCACTTTAAACAATGCTACCTTATATAATGTTACTTACCCTACATTATTCATCTCATATGCATATGTATATACTGTACTCTACATCATTGACTGCATCCTTATGTAACACATGTAACATGTATCACTAGCCACTTTAACTATGCCACTATGTTTACTTTGTCTACACACTCATCTCATATGTATATACTGTACTCGATACCATCTACTGTATGCTGCTCTGTACCATCACTCATTCATATATCCTTATGTACATGTTCCTTATCCCCTTACACTGTGTATAAGACAGTAGTTTTGGAATTGTTAGTTAGATTACTTGTTGGTTATCACTGCATTGTCGGAACTAGAAGCACAAGCATTTCGCTACACTCGCATTAACATCTGCTAACCATGTGTATGTGACAAATAAAATTTGATTTGATTTGATTTGCAGTTGCGGGCAGTGCAGTTGCCATAACACAACCTGACAGGATGCTCTCAATTGTGCATTTGTAAAAGTTCTAAGGTTTTAGGGGCTAAGCCAAATTTTAGCCTCCTGAGGTTGAAGAGGTGCTGTTGCACCTTTACCACACCGTCTGTGTGGGTGGACCATTTCATATCATCCGTGATGTGTACACCAAGGAACTTGAAGCTTTCTACCTTCACTGCGGTCCCGTTGATGTGGATAGGGACGTGCTCCCTCTGCTGTTTCCAGAATTCCACATTCGGCTCCTTTGTTTTGTTGACGTTGAGTGAGGTAATTTTCCTGGTGCCATTCTCCCAGGGCCCTCACCTCTTCCCTGTAGGCTGTCTAGTCATTCTTGGTAATTAGGCCTACTACTGTTGTGTCATCTGCAAATTTGATTATTGAGTTGGAATCGTATGTGGCAACGCAATCATGGTGAACAGGGAGTACAGGAGGGATCTGAGCACGCACTCTTGTGGGGCCCCTGTGTTGAGGATCAGTAAAGAGGTGTTGTTTCCTACCTTCATCACCTGGGTCTGGCCAGTCAGGAAGTCCAGGACCAAGTTGCACAGGACGGGGTTCAGACCCAAGCCCCATAGCTTAATGATGAGCACGGAGGATACTATGGCATTGAATGCTGAGCTATACTCAACGAACACCATTCTTACATAGGTATTCCTTTTGTCCAGATGGGATAGGGCAGTGCGATGGAGATTGTATCGTCTGTGGATCTATTGGGGCAGTAAGCAAATTGAAGTGAGTCTAGGGAGTCAGGTAAGGTAGAGGATCCTTAACCAAGCCTCTCAAAGCATTTCATGATGACAGAAATGAGTGATATGGGGCAAGTCATTTAGTTCAGTTTCCTTTGCTTTCTTGGGTACAGGAACAATGGTGGACATCTTGAACAAAGTGTGGACAGCAGACTGGGATAGGGAGAGATTGAATATGTCCTTAAAACACTACAGCCAGCTGGTCTATGCATGCTATGAGGATGCAGCTAGGGATGCTGTCTGGACCGGCAGCCTTACGAGGGTTAACCCACGTCGGCCACAGTCAAGGAGAGCAAACAGTCCTTGGTAGCAGGCCACATCGGTGGCACTGTGTTATCCTCAAAGCGGGCAAAGAAGATGTTCAGCTTGTCTGGAAGCAAGACTGTCAGCGACATGGCTGGTTTTGTAGTCCGTGATTGCCTGTAGACCCTGCCACATATGTCTCGTGTCTGAGCCATTGAATTGGGACTCCACTGTCTCCGTACTGATGTTTTGCGGGGAAATAAAGTAGACTGATTGTATTCGGCCATATTCCCATCCGCCTTGCCATGGTAAAATGCAGTGGTTCGCGCTTTCAGTTTTGCGCCAATACTGACATTTATCCAAGGTTTTTGGTTAGGGTAGATTTCAATAGTCACAGTGGGTACAACATCTCCTATACACTTCCTGATGAACTCCGCCACCGTATATTCGTCAATATTATTCTCAGAGGCTACCTGGAACATATCCTAGTCCGCATTATCAAAACAATCTTGAGTAATGGATTCAGATTGGTCAAACCAGCGTTGAATAGAGACGTGTCATCTATTTGCGCACTCTTGACATTCTCTCAAGCAGCTTCATGAGGTAGTGTTAAACAAATCAAAATACATTTGAGATTCTTCAAAGTAGCCACCCTTTGCCTTGATGACAGCTTTGCACACTTGACATTCTCTCAACCAGCTTCATGAGGTAGTCACCTGGAATGCATTTCAAATAACATGTGCCTTGTTAAGTCAATTTGTGGAATTTCTTTCCTTCTTAATGAGTTTGAGCCAATCAGTTGTGTTGTGACAAGGTAGGGGTGGTATTTATTTTTTAACCTTTATTTTACTAGGCAAGTCAGTTAAGAACAAATTCTTATTTTCAATGACTGCCTAGGAACAGTGGGTTAACTGCCTGTTCAGGGGCAGAACGACAGATTTGTACATTGTCAGCTCGGGGATTTGAACTTGCAACCTTTCGGTTACTAGTCCAACGCTCTAACCACTAGGCTACCCAGACACAGAAGATAGCCCTATTTGGTAAAAGACAGTCCATATTATGGCAAGAACAGCTCAAATAAGCAAAGAGAAAGGACAGGATCATTACTCTAAAAACATGAAGGGCAGTCAATCCAGAAAATGTAAAGAACTTTGAACATTTCTTCAAGTGCAGTCGCAAAAACCATCAAGCACCATGACGAAACTGGCTCTCATGAGGACCGCCACAGGAAAGGAAGACCCAGTTACCTCTGCTGCAGAGGATAAGTTAGAGTTTCCAGCCTCAGAAACTGCAGCCCAAATCAGAGTTCAAGTAACAGACCTCTCAACATCAACTGTTCAGAGGAGACTGCGTGAATAAGGCTTTCATGTCTGAATTGCTGCAAAGAAAACACTACCAAAGGACACAAATAATAAGAGACTTGCTTGGGCTAAGAAACACGAGCAATGGACATTAGACTGTTGAAGGTCTGAAGTCCAAATTTTAGATTTTTGGTTCCAACCACCGTGTCTGTGAGACGCAGAGCAGGTGAACGGATGATCTCCACGTGTGGTTCCCACCGTGAAGCATGGAGGTGGTGTGATGGTGCTTTGCTGGTGACACTGATTTGTTTAGAATTCAAGGCACAGCATTCTGCAGCAAAACCATCCTATCTGGTTTGGGCTTAGTGGGACTATAATTTGTTTTCAACAGGACAATGACCCAACACACCTCCAGGCTGTATAAGGGCTATTTGATCAAGAAGGAGAGTGATTGAGTGCTGCATTAGATGACCTGGCCTCCACAATTACCTGACAATCAGCATATGTGGGAACTCAGTCAAGACTGCTGGAAAAGCATTCCAGGTGAAGCTGGTTGAGAGAATGCCGAGAGTGTGCAAAGATGTCATCAAGGCAAAGGGTGGCTACTTTGAAGAATCTAAAATATATATATTTGAATTTGTTTCACATTTCTTTACTACATGATCCCGTATGTGTTATTTAATGTAGAAAAGTACAATGTAGAAAATACCTTGAATGGGTAGGTGTCTTTCAACTTGTACTGTATGTCAATTATATATGCATGTATTTAATGTTCAATACATATGCAAAACCTGATAGGGTATTGTCTGTAGATGGGTGAGAAAAAACATTTAAATCAATTTTGAATTCAGGCTGTAACAACAAAATGTGGCATAAATTAAGGGGTATGAATACTTTCTGAAGGCACTGTATATTTACCTGTCTTAATGGCTGAGAGCTGTGCAGAGCAAGCTCAGGTGCAGCGGCAGGGAGTGAGTATGTGGGGTGTGGGTTGTGTTGAACAGGTAGGGCAGAATGGTCTGGGTTCATGTGGTGCGTATTCTGCAGTTGTGTGTTCTGTTGTCTAGGGAGTGAGGCAGGGTGTGAGTGAGTAAGTTGTTGTGTGTGGGGGTGTGTCATAACACTCTGTTGCAAAACAGCAGGGTACATCTGCAGGTGCTGTGGCAGTGTGGGTGTTTCCATGGCCAGCAGGGTTGTGGATGAGGGTATCAAGGACACAGAGGTGGGTGGCACCAGAGCGTTCAGGGGGGGCAAGGGGCGAGACAGAGGGGGGGCAGAGTGGCAGGCTGGCCTAGGGAGAGGTAGAGAGGGGGCAGAAATGGGGCAGTGGAGGAGTGGTAGGACTGGGGAAAATGGCAGGGGTGAGGGTAGGAGTCACATCCAGCCAGAGGTGTCACCACTTGGATGTTGGGATACGGTGAGGGAAACTGGGAGAAGAAAATGGTAGAATATGAAAGCAATCAGAAACCAGGGTCTGGAGTATGGAACCCAATGGTGTTTCCAGTTATGTTCCATACTGCAAACCGATCAGGCAAGCAAAAGGCCAACATACCATATTCCCAATATAGTGCACAGCTTTTGACAAAAGCACTGCACTATGAGGTATAGGATGCCATCAGACAAAGAAAGAGATACCCCAAGCTATACTCAACTAAGAACCAAAGTACTCTCAGCTTGAGGCCAGTTAAAAAAAGATATATACAGTACCAGTCAAAAGTTTAGATACCTTCTCATTCAAGGGTTTTTCTTTATTTCACTATTTTCTACATTGTAGAATCAAACTATGAAATAACATATGGAATCGTGTAGTAACCCAAAAAATATATTTTAGATTCTTCAAAGTAGCCACCCTTTGCCTTGACAGCTTTGCACACTCTTGGCATTCTCTCAACCAGCTTCACCTGGAATGCTTTCAACAGTATTGAAGGAGTTCCCACATATGCTTTTCCTTCACTCTGCGGTCCAAAGCATCTCAACCCTTAAATGAGTAGATGTCCAAACCTTTGACTGGCACTATACTTTAGTGGCAAAATGTAATTAGCACATCTACGTACATAGAGTTGGCTACATACAATATGCTACCAAAAAAAAAAAAGTGAATAGAGGACAATCCATCCCTGGTAGAAGTGAAAGTGGAAGGGAGGGGTTACCTGTGAAAGGTGTGTTGTTGGAAGAGAAGTGGACATCTGTAGTGGCTGCAACTGCAGAGGGTCAGAGGCCTGAGCCAATGTCTTCTGAGGAGGCAGTGCCTGGGCAGGCAGACTAGATAATGATTGGTGATGGGGAAGGCTTTGACCCCCAGGGACATTCTACAGACAGAGTACAAGAGAGCGAGCGAGAGAAAAAGTGGGGTGAGGGGTCGGCCTCCGGTTACATCTCTCAATTGGATATCTGCTTTTCCTGCTATTGACCCAATCATAATCAGGCTCACATTTCCCATCCTGTCCTTTGAGTCAGCCAGCATATGTGGCTGTTACTGCAGCACACTCCAGACACAGAACAGGCCCGAGGGACTGAGGCGCTGGCAGATGCAGCGGATAAAAACACTATTGTTTTCATTATAGTTCCCATTATGTCTCCGTTTGGCCACGCTCAGATGAAACTCCTACTACTTGCTCTGTGATTGACCAAACATCCTCATCCCAGGAGCACCTAAACAACCCCAACGTCCTCATCCCAGGAGCAACATAGACAGGCAAACCAACAGTATTGTCATAACTAAACACTGTTCATCTGACAAAGGACGTACAGTGCATTCGTTTTCTCTTCCTCCGACAGTGTTATTTAGGTGATTTTGACAGTGTGTATTGAGACGAAGGGAGATCTACCTGGTTCGGGAAAGCTGGGTTGTGGAGATAGAGTTGGTACTATGAGAAATGAAAACAAGATCAGAGAACTGAAACTTTACTCAAAGGGGAGCACTGTACTGGGCAGTTTCTCCACCAGGTTAGCTTTGGCCGGGGAGAGGTAATTACTTTTGCCCAACTAATATATATATATATATATATATATATAAATCCTTACCTTAAGCACTCCATGAAGAGATCGCCTCAGGTTGAAATTGGCAACTTGCTAAGTTACTGAAGACTCCTTCAACTTCATATTGAACTCACCTGCTGGCCTGGGGGTAGTGGGGCCACCTGGATCTGGCTGTGCTGTGCAGTAGTCCCAGTCTGTTGTTGCACTATGGGGGCCACTGGGTAGGTCTGTGGGTCTGAGGCCTGCTGTGGAGCCTGAGCAGATGGATAGGCCTGACCCATCACACTGGGTTGGAGTGATGTGTAGCCTTGCACCATTGCAGCCTGTGTGGCTGTGGGTGGGTAGCTCTGTGAAGCAGCCTGTTGTGTGTATGGGTCTGAGGGTGGGTAGCTCTGTGAAGCCGAGTCCTGTTGCCCCATCAGGGGTACAGAACTGGGGAAACTCTGGAGAGTTGAACCTTGCTGCTCAGTATGGGCAGGTGACTGGTAGCGCTGGACAACTGGAGCCTGTTGGACAGTAGGCTTGACCATTGGCTGGCTGTGTTGGGGTAGGGGGACCTGCACTGTCTGTTGTCTGTGAAGCATGGGACTAGACTGGCCAGGCTGCAGAATGGGAGGCATGGCTTTGTCTGAGAGGCTGTTTGGGGCTGGGCAAGGCTGGACTGGGGGAGGCACAACAGAAGCTAGAGGTTGTGTTGCTACACTGGGGGTCCAAGTAGGGAGACTGGGTATAGGTACTGTGTGGACCACAGTTGAGGCTACAGATGCATAACTCTGTGTGGGTGCAGTCTGTTGGAGATGCCCCACTGGAGTAGAGTAGTTCTGTGCAGTTGGTTGTGAGGGTTTTGTTGCTGCTGCTATGGTAGCGGCCAATACAGTCTGTTGGACAGACAAGGCTGCTGCTTCTGAGAAGCTTGCTGGTGTTGGGTTTTGTTGCAGAGTTGGAGCTGCGTAGCTCGCTGCAGTTTGAGTTAGCTGTTGCAGAGCTGGAGCCAGCTGTTGCAGAGCTGGAGCAACATAACTCTGTGGAGTTGGTTTCCGCTGGATTGGCATTGTTGCTACTGTGTAGCTTGCTGCGGTGTGTGGCTGCTGCGGGGGCATGGTTGTCGCTGAAAAGCCTGCTGCAGGCTGTTGAAGTGATACATTTGCAGTTGTATAACTTGTTGCTGTCTGTTGCTGAGGTGGAGCTGGGTAGCTCTGTCCGGTATGATTCTGTTGTAGGGGAATGTTTGATGCAGAGTAACTTGCTGAGACTGGGGTGTGTTGTAAAGCTACACCTGAGAAGCTGGCTGTGGTGGGTGTCTGTTGAATGACCTGGGGAGCGATGGGGTAGCTGTGGCCAGGCTGGAGGTATTGCAGGTGGGTGTGCGGGGCCGGGGCAGGCTGGCTCTGGAGAGACGCATGGTTCTGGAGCAAGGTGTGCACAGCACTGGACTGAGAGGAGAGAGAGACATGTTAAAGGACAAAGACACATTGGGGGCGCTTTAAGGCCCTTGTTAAAATGTACTGTATTTGACAGTGACGTAAAATATTTCTAAATGAACACATTAAATATCTGAATCTACAAACTTGGAACAATAGATAGACATCCTCTACAAGAGGAAAAACCAATATGAGCCAAAACAAATACACAGGATGTCAATGATAATATATATATTAGTGGCTGAAGGATTAAAATAAAGTTTTTAAAAACACCCAGACAATGGCAGGGTTAACAGAAGAGGCAGCAGGTGTGCACTACAATAAAGAGGTATGGGAAAGGGAAGAGGGGATATGAGAGGTTAGAGGGGACACAGCAGCATTCATTCCCTTGTTTTACAGCAGCCATCTGTTCATTCACCGAGGACGTTCCATGGGTAAGTTGATATGAGCGAGTGTAGAAGGATGGGTTTTGCATTCTGGCATTCGGTCAGTAAAGCAGAAATAGAAGACATTAACAGGCCAGCTCAAGTTGGCAGCGGGTTAGAGAGTTAGTCAGTCAGCAGTATCTATGGTTCTCCAGAGAACCAGCTTGTCCCAAAGCACACCAGTAGAACCATGGACTTCTATGATAGTTTGAAGCTGAGCGGAAGAGACAGCAGGGTCCAGTTCCATGACAGCACTAAAACAGAGCCCCTTCTACAGGTCTAAGCAGGAAGTGAAGACTACAGGAGTCAGCAGTCTAAAGTAACTTCCTCTCCTCACCTGCTTTACTACATCTGCACTGACATCAATGAATTGGACAAATGAAAGCAAATTCTTTGTTGGCATCTGCCATATTACTTTCACCTATCCTTTGTTGTCTGTTCAGTGCAGATGAATGAAAGATACTGAGCGAAAGCTACTTTAGACTATTGTGAGATGCAGCCCTAGTCTTCCTGTGTGACCTACCACTCCCAGGGGCCCGGTGGCTCTATGCTCCCCAGCGCAGTAGCTGGCCCTGCGGTCCTGTGTGGGCCTGGCCAGAGGAGGTGTAGTGTGGCCACCACTGAAGCTGCCTCTCTGGGGTAAGTTCAGACTCCCATCCCCATAGTTCTTGGCAGGCTGCTGGGCTGCAGGCTGGTGGAGGAGGGAGGCTTGGCCCTTGTTGGATAGGGTGGTTTTACGGCTGATGATGTTCATCAGGTTCTGTTGTAGTAAGAAGAGGTCAGAGCAGTCACTTCCTATTTGACTTTGACCTTTCACCCCTCCTGATCCTGCAGTTGTCGCTACCCCACATGGGTGTGGTGGGAAGGGAATGGTGATGTGCTGCTGCTTGTGCCCCCCTTCTTGTGACTTCTGCAGCAGCAGAGAGAAGCAGGCCTGGCAGAGGTGCTTTCTGGGTGTGCCTTGGTGGTGGTGGTGGTGATGATGATGGGCAGAGTTTCGACTCAGCAGGGTGCTGAAGTCTGAATGCCTCCGCCCACTTGACACAGATTTAACCCTGCTCGCATTGGTGGCTTCCAATGTCTGGGATTCAACAGAAGAGTCACTAAGACGCCGGGCCTCAGAGTGTGTGGGGTCAGGGAGGGCCAGGAGGAGGGGGGCAGGCAACACACTTGGAAAAGGGGTGCCGTCCTCTGCCTCGGAGCGGAACTCAGATGGGCTGCTCGCTGTTTGGTTGTCTGGTGATGTGGGGGCAGGACTGGCAGCTCTCTGTGGGCTGCAGGGCCCAGAGGTCAGAGGTTGCAGGAGCATATGAAGAGTGACGTTGTTGCCCCTTAGAGTGTCAATGACAGAGGCACTCCCTCTCCTTGCCCCTGCTCCTACCCCCACTTGGAGCTCTGGCCCGAAGGCTCCTTTCCACCCCTCGCCCTTTTCACAGGAGCGGGGGCGTGCTGAAGCCAAATACAGACCACTGCGGTGACGCTGAGCACATACAGGGACCCACGGGTAAAACATATGTTACTCAAAACACAATCAAAAACAGATTGAAGAAATTTGACACATACACAATAAAAAACATGAAAATGGAATAGGGTGAAGATTAATTGGAGAATTCTGAGCAAATGAGCTGCAGTGACTCTTTAGGTTGGGCATAAACAAATGTACCTATGTTATTACATTTGTAATAAAATGAGGATCCAAATGTGTGTGAGCATATGCCACATATGTGATGGGTATTACTGTGCAAATGAGGATGTACTTTATGTGCACGTGCTCAGTGTGTAGAATGAATGTATGGTATGTCCTGTGTGTATATTAGTAGGGTACATTTAAGATAATGACCCTGTGTATAGTGCACGTGCCCTAGGTGCGAGTGTGTGTGGTACAGACCTGCTGCGTTGCCTTGGTGATGGGCTCTACTAGGGACTGGTAGAGGACATTGTGTTGGCTGCTGTGGGAGTCAGAGTACACAGCGGAGCCCAGGCCACTGTCAAACGTACTGTCTGCTACAGACATACAAAGATTGGGGGTTAGTCTTTACACACAAAGGAGACCGAGCGAGAGAGTTTACTCAGACACAAACAAGCACTAACCACCGTATAATAGAAACTACTGTCAAATATGAATCCCACCACGTGCCACAGAGAGCACGGTGTCAAGTGTATGTGACAGTGGGAGGTTTAAGTCTTGTGGGGTTTCACTCGTTGCATGTCATTCCGCATGTTGTGTGTGTCAGTGGGGTCTCACATGTGACAGAGGTGGCGCTGGCTGGAAGGTTACACAGCCTGGCGTGCTGGTCTGCCTCTGGCTCCAGCAGAGGGGGCTGTACTGCCTGTGTAGCCCCAGCAGAGGCCCCCTGGGCCGGGGCTGACTGGGCCCAGAGTCCTGCCTCTCCTATGTCCACTGGGGGTCCTGCCAATACGGACCTCGCTCTCCTCCATTTGATCAGCGCTACACGGTCTCGGATAGACTTCCCCACAATCTTAGCATCACTCTCATGGAAGAACCCAGATTCCACCTATCGGGGAGAGGAGTGTAGGAAGAAGAGTATTTTTAGAGTCAATGTGTTAGAGGAAGAGTTGAGAAAACAGGAGAGAGATGGGAGGAGGGAGCAGGAAAGGGAAGAGTTAGAGAATCTATTTTGAGGAAGGGGGGGGGGTTAAAAAATATATATTTTATTTTTTAAATACTGTCAGCAGCCGGGTTCAGGCAATAGTCTGCCTCTGTGTAGAATACTACAGGACAGGTGCATTTAAACCAGGGGGTAGGCAACTAGACTCAGCCGCGGGCCAATTTTTATTGGAGAAAATATTTGTGGGGCTAGAACATAATTATAATTTGTACACTGCAAATTGACCACAACCCAAACAGTAGTACTGCGCGATTAACCAAAATGTCAAGTTATTTTTCATTTTTTACACAATTGACTAACATTGTTTTTTTTCTTCCCTTCTGTGCGCTCAATACACAGTTCCTCTAGAGATAAATTCAATCAAGCACAAACTGTGATGTATTAGGAAAATGTGGCAACTAAATACAAAGGCTATAATCCATTGTGCGCCTACTTGTCCAGTCTGGATTTCTTTTACACCTCCTACGTAAAAGACAGAAGAATGCGGGAACGAAAGAGAACTCACGAAGCAACTGCTCTCTACGTGAAAATACATGAGCTAAGTGATTGATAGTTGGTATTCAGTCATAAAAGGTTGCCTTATTTATTCTGAACAACTACTAAAATAGTAATTTTGTCAGACAGCAGCTCTACAGAGATGAGATGATGACTTGGAAAGAAATAAGTCTTAAAATAAAACAATTGTAATATACACAACTGAAATATTTGAAAGTAATGTGAATAAATAGTAAATAGGTAGTAACGGGCAGTTATTCTGTGTTGTTTACAGCATTCAACTCACATAACACATATAGCATTGCATGTTAATTTGTTGGGATACTTGGGAACAGATTTCCTAAAAGTTTGATGTTATAATTTACTAAAAACTTTGTGGCCCAAGGGCCGCCTGTCGCCAACCTTGTATTTAGACCATGGAAGATATGGAAGGCTAAAATAAGGAGTTATTTTTTTAGAGGTATGGAATTAAATGACTCATTAATAGGAATCACGGCCTGCCATAAAATGTTTCAAAAAGCTTTCTGTTTTGGCACAGGCGGGCAAATGGATTTATTTCATTGAGTACGAGTCCCATATCTTTAACACGATCATTTTGCTTTTAAGACCTTTGTTCACAGTAATTTAATCAACACAAAACTGAATAAAACCTGACATAAACCATGTCCTGAATAAGAAACCAAAGGAGCTCTGAGTAGCAGAGTGCATGACCCGGAGACAAGAGCCCCGTTGATAAACTACATCTCCCATGATGCCCGTCTGTAGAGAAATTAGTCATCGTAGGGTGACACGGGGCGATTGGAGATGGAGCGTGCAGACAGTGCATCCTCAATGTGCTGTGGGCCACATTCTCCCCCTCTCCTCCAAAACGACCGTTACAGCTAGACCATAATTCCCCCAGCATGGAGAGATGTCAGGATAGAGGGAGGCAAGCAGGTCAGCTTGCTGTCTGACAAAATAATCGATGCTCCTGATTCTCAGTAACACTAAGCACTGCAGCCAGACTCATTCACAACGGAAATGAACACTCACGACAGCCTGGCCCGTTGACAAAAGGACAGCTTAAACTGAACACACACAAAACTATGGTCAAGCACACACAAATCCAAGCCTGTCCCAAACACAAATAGCCTACAGGGTAAAATAGATTCTAGTGTTTATTCACAGCATAAAAACACCAGAAACTCATGAGCTCACTAATACAAACACAGACAACCATAAAATGAAGGTCACCCAGACATGGTCAAACAACGACAATGATTAGTTGCCGTTCTTCCTGACTTGATGGAATAGACCGTGATGCTGAGGCACGAGAAGAGAGATTCAAACCAGGCACATCTCTGGTGACCATCACAATGAGATATGAAGAATACAAATGAAGAGAAGTCTGCTCATGGCCATTTTGAACAGTCGCTACACAACATAAGAGGACAAACAGATGGAGTTAATCAAGGCCAAAATAAAGACAACAACTTCTTCCTTTTATACAATTAACACCACAGACAGGTGTACATGACCAAAAGTATGTGGACACCTGCTTGTCAAACATCTAATTCCAAAATGAGGTTGAAAGCAACAACCAATGACTGTGCCACGTTGAAAGACACTGAGCTCATCAGTAAAGCATTCTAATGCCAATGCTTGGCATGTTTGCATGGCGGTGTGCTTGATTTCACACACCTGTCAGAAACGGGTGTGACAAACTGCCGAATCCACTACTCTTTTGCACTTCATAACCCTCTTGCATCCAGTGAGACAATTTCTAGTTTCACTACAGAGGCAGTGTTTTAGCCCAGTGCTCCTCAACCTGGTATAAAGCCCATACCTGCTTTCACTTAAACAGCTTGAACAAAGTCTGAAATAAGTTAGATGTGGGGTCTGAGAACAATCTACAGGAGAAACCAGTAGCTAGGTCCATCAGAAATGTAAAACCACACCAAGGGCCTGAGCACAAATGTTATCGCTGGGTTAATCAAGTACAGAGAGAGAAATATGCTGCCTCTCTGGCCCAGTGTTTTGTCACAAGGCATGACCAGGTCTTATCTGATGGTGGATGTTCGTTGGAAAAAACATGCAAACAGAAAGAAAACTCCTGGAAGTACAAATCGTATCACTGCCAATCTGCATGAGGGCACATTCCCTGATGAGATCAGAGCACTGTTGGCACACTGTCTGCCTGGACTCACACAGACCTCTGCTGCCCTACACGACAAGTAACCCAACATGTACATTTGATAAATAATGACAACTACACTGACTTGAGAAATATTGTGATGAGGATCAAAGAATCAGAAATTCTAACCTATATTCTTATGCAGGTCAAATTCATTCTCTACCTTGGATTGTCTATAATACACACATCTTCAACCATCCATCTTACCATCTCTTGGGCTACGCCCTCTGGTGTCTCTTTCTCCAGTTCAAAGGTGAACTCAATTGCGCCACTCTCCTTGTACTTCCCCTTCAGCTTCTTGGGGTCTTCCACCCACAGTTTCAGGGCGATAGCTTCCTTCTTCCCATCATCATCCTCTGCCAGCTCCACCCGCACCCCTGTGTCCTCCGCAAAGAAGGCATGGTTCAGCAGGTCCTTTATAGAGTACCTGGGAGAAAGGAACAAGAAAAACAACCTTCACCACTGTGATAACATGGCTCCAACTGATCTTCTGTTGTCATTTCAGAGATTAGGCCAACATTAAATAAATTAATGAGACGAAAGTCAGTCTGAAAGTACAAAGCGACTCAATAGTTATGTCATGCACGAGCTGAAAAACAGACTCCGCTGGGCACCAATGTTTTTAGTGTTTCCGTCTGTACACAGCCATAAGAACAGGATAAGCCCTTATCTAAGATTACCTTCCATTTATTAGCTGCCAGGACAAGGACAGAGAGCACAGCACACAACCTCTGTATGAAAACCCGCAAGAGGGGGTTCTAAGGGATATTTTCTCCTCCGTATCAAACCAATTATTCAACTTAGCAGAGGACACCCTACAGATCGGGAGGGTAGATTGCAATGTTGAGAGCACTGACTATCATCGCTGTGGTGATAGGACGTGGGCAGGATGATGCGAGGTGCGGAGGGACGGCAGGGCACCTTGGGGGCCCTGTGGCCGAGAGGCGGGTACAGTCACTCACCGCTCCTCTTTCTTTTGGCAGATGCACTCGCCAATAATCTCCTTGATTTCAGGATCCACAACCTTGTTGAAGCTGGCAGGCTTCACTCCCTGAGAACAGAGAAAGGAAAACAAATCATTCAGAGGGAAGGCCGGGCTCGGTAAGTATTTTGGGGGGAAAAAAACAAGGGTGAAAACAGAGCGAGATGGCCACATATAGTCATCAGAACAGCATGATAATATGACCAAAGGTTATATGGTTTCCAAATGTGGTCTTAGTTTGCACACCTCATTTTAAGTTATTGCATCCTGACTTTGGGAGTTCTTGATATGGAGACATGCACAAAACGAGTCCTTAAAAACCTACATCACATTTCAGGTGTCGTCTATATCACTTGCCAGATCGTTAATGTTTTAATCAAGACCATTTCCGCAACTATATGGACAAAAATAAAAATGGCTTTTCAGGAACTGGCACATTCATACAGATGCAAATATGTACTGCATGTAGTCTGGTTTATAGCCATTGAGGTTTCCCTTTGATAAAGGAGCTATAAATAACCTTCTCTGGTTTCTCCAGGGCACTGATATGCATAGAATAAAGAAGACTCAGTGAAACAACACTGCCTCTTCCAGAAAGAGGGGGTTGTGTGTTTAATAGCAGGTGGATATAGCCTGGTAATGTGGTAGCCTGGTCCCACATATGTACAGTGCATTCAGAAAGTATTCAGACCCCTTCCCGCTTTCAACATTGTTAAATTAGACTTGTTCTAAAATGGATTAAATTATTTTCCCCTCAATCTACACACAATACCACAATGACAAATCTAACTTTTTTAAATATTTGCAAATGCGTCAAATAAAAATAAAATGTCACATTTGCATAAGTATTCAGATCCTTTACTCAGAATTTGTTGAAGCACTTTTGGCAGATATTACAGCCTCGAGTCGTTTTGGGTAGGACGCTACAAGCTTGGCAATCCTCAAACTCTGTCAGGTTGGATGGGGAGCGTCGCTGCACAGCTATTTCCAGGTCTCTCCAGAGATGTTCGATCAGGTTTAAGTCCAGGCTCTGACTGGGCCACTCAGGGCCATCCAGAGACTTGTCCCGAAGCCACTCCAGCATTGTATTGGCTGTGCGCTTAGGGTTGTTGTCCTGTTGTAAGATGAACCGTCGCCCCAGTCTGAGGTACTGAGCACTGGAGCAGGTTATCAAGGATCTCTGTACTTTTCTCTGTTCATCTTTCCCTCAATCCTGACTAGTCTCCCAGTCCCTGCCACTGAAAAACATCCCCACAGAATGATGCTGCCACCACACTTGACCATATGAATAGTGGCAGGTTTCCTCCAGACATGACGCTTGGCATTCAAGCCAAAGGAGTTCAATCCTGGTTTCATCAGACCAGAGAATCTAGTTCCTCATGGTCAGAGTCTTTTAGGTGCCTTTTGGCAAACTGGCATAAGCAGGCTGTCATGTGCCTTTAATGAGGAATGGCATCCATCTGGACACTACCATAAAATGCCTGATTGGTGGATGCTGCAGAGATGGTTGTCCTAGAAGTTCCTCCCATCTCCTCAGGAGGAACTGAGCTCTGTCAGAGTGACCATTGGGTTCTTGGTCACCTCCCTGCCCAAGGCCCTTCTCCCCAGATTTCTCAGTTTGGCCAGCTCTAGGAAGAGTCTTGGTGGTTCCAAACTTCTTCCATTTAAAAATGGAGGCCACTGTGAGCTTGGGGACCTTCAATTGTTTCCCAAATCTTTGCCTCGACACAATTCTGTCACGGAGCTCTACAGAGAATTCCTTCAACCGCAATGGCTTTGTTTTTGCTCTGTCATGCACGGTCAACTGTGGGATCTTATAGACAGGTGTGAGCATTTCCAAATCAGTTGAATATATCACAGATGGACTCCAATCAAGTTGGTGAAACATCTCAAGGATGATCAATGGAAACAGGATGTACCAGAGCTCAATTTCAAGTCTCATAGCTAAGGGTCTGATTACTTACGTAAATAACGTAAGTCTGTGATATAATAAATACATTTGCAAAAAAATATTTAAATCAATTTTAGAAGGCTGTAACGTGGGAAAAAAGGAGTCTGAATGCAGTGTATATGCCTTAGCCAACTGCTCTGACTATCTTTAGCATAGGCATGTGCTTTAGAGACACGTCCTCTGATTATCATTGATGAGGCTAGTCAGAAGTCAGCTAAAGCACAGATCTGAAACCAGGATAAGGCAAGTCACTCCATTCCAGCAGTGCCTGCCAAGTTTAAAGAGCGCAAAATCAATACCAGTCATCAAATATATCATGACTCCAAACCCACCCCCATCTAAAAACAGTTCGCTGCATGCGTTCTTCCTCACTGGCATATAGTGGAAAACACCCTCAAGGCTGGATCTGTGAATAACTGCTGGGGGTTCTAGATGGGGCTGGGGAGGTCACGGTGGGGCTGTTGGAGCGAGTGGTCGCATCTGCACGTCGCTCCAACGGGTAGTATAACTTTTTCATTATATTTCATTATATCACAACGGTTTGATTTGTCTTATCCTAGCAATTTCCTCTCAGCTAGCTACATAGCCGTCTTTGTATCAAAGATAATTGCGTAATTATCGTATTTCGCCGTCCTAACGTAGTCTTCACTAGCCAGCTAGCTAACGTCCACTGATTAGCTGCACTGGGAAAACTATTACACTCAACTGAACGACTTGATTAGTTTAGTGTTAGCTAGCTACATAGCTGTCTTTGCTGTCTTCGTATCATCGTATCCAAGATAATTGTGTTGTTTAGGTTTAGAGTGTGTAGTCTTAGAGTGATTATCTTAATTTACCGAGGTTAGCTAGCCAGCTATTTGTCGTCCTTAACGTAGGTGACTCTGCTAGCTAGCCAACAGCTAGCCAACGCTAGCCAACGTCTTCTGTATAGAACTCAACTACCCGGTCGCATTCACAGGTTGTATCACATTTTCACTTCATTTCATTACAGTACAACGGTTTGATTTGTTTGATCGTAGCTAGCTACTTAGCTAGCTACATAGCCGTCTTTGTATCAAAGATAATTGTGTAGTCTAGAGCGATTTTCTAGGTTCGCTAGCCATCTATTGTCGTTCTTTTAACGCAACGTAACGTAAACAACACTGCTAGCTAGCCTGCTAGCCCCCGAATAGCAACACTGCAGAAACTATTACACTCAACGGAACGACTTGATTAGTGTAGTGTCAACAACGCACCCACTGCCAGCTGGCCTACTTCAGCAGTACTGTATCATTTTAATCATTTTAGTCAATAAGATTCTTGCTACGTAGCTTAACTTTCTGAACATTCGAGACGTGTAGTCCACTTGTCATTCCAATCTCCTTTGCATTAGCGTAGCCTCTTCTGTAGCCTGTCAACTATGTGTCTGTTTATCCCTGTTCTCTCCTCTCTGCACAGACCATACAAACGCTCCTCACCGCGTGGCCGCGGCCACCCTACTCTGGTGGTCCCAGCGCGCACGACCCACGTGGAGTTCCAGGTCTCCGGTAGCCTCTGGAACTGCCAATCTGCGGTCAACAAGGCAGAGTTCATCTCAGCCTATGCCTCCCTCCAGTCCCTCGACTTCTTGGCACTGACGGAAACATGGATCACCACAGACAACACTGCTACTCCTACTGCTCTCTCTTCGTCCGCCCACGTGTTCTCGCACACCCCGAGAGCGTCTGGTCAGCGGGGTGGTGGCACCGGGATCCTCATCTCTCCCAAGTGGTCATTCTCTCTTTCTCCCCTTACCCATCTGTCTATCGCTTCCTTTGAATTCCATGCTGTCACAGTTACTAGCCCTTTCAAGCTTAACATCCTTATCATTTATCGCCCTCCAGGTTCCCTCGGAGAGTTCATCAATGAGCTTGATGCCTTGATAAGCTCCTTTCCTGAGGACGGCTCACCTCTCACAGTTCTGGGCGACTTTAACCTCCCCACGTCTACCTTTGACTCTTTCCTCTCTGCCTCCTTCTTTCCACTCCTCTCCTCTTTTGACCTCACCCTCTCACCTTCCCCCTACTCACAAGGCAGGCAATACGCTCGACCTCATCTTTACTAGATGCTGTTCTTCCACTAACCTCATTGCAACTCCCTCCAAGTCTCCGACCACTGCCTTGTATCCTTTTCCCTCTCGCTCTCATCCAACACCTCCCACACTGCCCCTACTCGGATGGTATCGCGCCGTCCCAACCTTCGCTCTCTCTCCCCCGCTACTCTCTCCTCTTCCATCCTATCATCTCTTCCCTCCGCTCAAACCTTCTCCCACCTATCTCCTGATTCTGCCTCCTCAACCCTCCTCTCCTCCCTCTCTGCATCCCTTGACTCTCTATGTCCCCTATCCTCCAGGCCGGCTCGGTCCTCCCCTCCCGCTCCGTGGCTCGATGACTCATTGCGAGCTCACAGAACAGGGCTCCGGGCAGCCGAGCGGAAATGGAGGAAAACTCGCCTCCCTGCGGACCTGGCATCCTTTCACTCCCTCCTCTCTACATTTTCCTCCTCTGTCTCTGCTGCTAAAGCCACTTTCTACCACGCTAAATTCCAAGCATCTGCCTCTAACCCTAGGAAGCTCTTTGCCACCTTCTCCTCCCTCCTGAATCCTCCGCCCCCTCCCCCTCCTCCCTCTCTGCAGATGACTTCGTCAACCATTTTGAAAAGAAGGTCGACGACATCCGATCCTCGTTTGCTAAGTCAAACGACACCGCTGGTTCTGCTCACACTGCCCTACCCTGTGCTCTGACCTCTTTCTCCCCTCTCTCTCCAGATGAAATCTCGCGTCTTGTGACGGCCGGCCGCCCAACAACCTGCCCGCTTGACCCTATCCCCTCCTCTCTTCTCCAGACCATTTCCGGAGACCTTCTCCCTTACCTCACCTCGCTCATCAACTCATCCCTGACCGTTGGCTACGTCCCTTCCGTCTTCAAGAGAGCGAGAGTTGCACCCCTTCTGAAAAAACCTACACTCGATCCCTCCGATGTCAACAATTACAGACCAGTATCCCTTCTTTCTTTTCTCTCCAAAACTCTTGAACGTGCCGTCCTTGGCCAGCTCTCCCGCTATCTCTCTCTGAATGACCTTGATCCAAATCAGTCAGGTTTCAAGACTAGTCATTCAACTGAGACTGCTCTCCTCTGTATCACGGAGGCGCTCCGCACTGCTAAAGCTAACTCTCTCCTCTGCTCTCATCCTTCTAGATCTATCGGCTGCCTTCGATACTGTGAACCATCAGATCCTCCTCTCCACCCTCTCCGAGTTGGGCATCTCCGGCGCGGCCCACGCTTGGATTGCGTCCTACCTGACAGGTCGCTCCTACCAGGTGGCGTGGCGAGAATCTGTCTCCTCACCACGCGCTCTCACCACTGGTGTCCCCCAGGGCTCTGTTCTTGGCCCTCTCCTATTCTCGCTATACACCAAGTCACTTGGCTCTGTCATATCCTCACATGGTCTCTCTTATCATTGCTATGCAGACGACACACAATTAATCTTCTCCTTTCCCCCTTCTGATGACCAGGTGGCGAATCGCATCTTTGCATGTCTGGCAGACATATCAGTGTGGATGACGGACCACCACCTCAAGCTGAACCTCGGCAAGACGGAGCTGCTCTTCCTCCCGGGGAAGGACTGCCCGTTCCATGATCTCGCCATCACGGTTGACAACTCCATTGTGTCCTCCTCCCAGAGCGCCAAGAACCTTGGCGTGATCCTGGACAACACCCTGTCGTTCTCAACTAACATCAAGGCGGTGGCCCGTTCCTGTAGGTTCATGCTCTACAACATCCGCAGAGTACGACCCTGCCTCACACAGGAAGCGGCGCAGGTCCTAATCCAGGCACTTGTCATCTCCCGTCTGGATTACTGCAACTCGCTGTTGGCTGGGCTCCCTGCCTGTGCCATTAAACCCCTTCAACTCATCCAGAACGCCGCAGCCCGTCTGGTGTTCAACCTTCCCAAGTTCTCTCACGTCACCCCGCTCCTCCATTCTCTCCACTGGCTTCCAGTTGAAGCTCGCATCCGCTACAAGACCATGGTGCTTGCCTACGGAGCTGTGAGGGGAACGGCACCTCAGTACCTCCAGGCTCTGATCAGGCCCTACACCCAAACAAGGGCACTGCGTTCATCCACCTCTGGCCTGCTCGCCTCCCTACCACTGAGGAAGTACAGCTCCCGCTCAGCCCAGTCAAAACTGTTCGCTGCCCTGGCCCCCCAATGGTGGAACAAACTCCCTCACGACGCCAGGACAGCGGAGTCAATCACCACCTTCCGGAGACACCTGAAACCCCACCTCTTTAAGGAATACCTAGGATAGGTTAAGTAATCCCTAAGTTTTAGATGCACTATTGTTAAGTGACTGTCCCACTGGATGTCATAAGGTGAATGCACCAATTTGTAAGTCGCTCTGGATAAGAGCGTCTGCTAAATGACTTAAATGTAAATGTAAATGTAATGGAATTTAGTCAGACAGTGATTGTCAAGCAAATAACTGCCAGTCTCAAGGTAACTGGCCATTAATTAACAAACACATTCAGCATCTCCTGGCTTGCACACATAGCGTACAAGCCCAATGATGCAGACCTTTGGATTTAAACTTTTTACATAGTATGAAGAACAATTGAACAAAGCAGAAAAATATAAAAGGATACTTTCCTCAAATCAAATTGTATTTGTCACATGCGCAGAATACAACAGGTATAGAACTTTCCGTGAAATGCTTACTTACAAGGCCTTAACCAACAATGCAGTTCAAGAAATAGAGTTAATAAAAAAATGTACTAAATAAACTAAAGTAAATAAATCAAACACAGGAAAGGTACAGAATAACAAGGCTATACACAGGGGGTATCGAGTCAATGTGCGGGGGTACAGGTTAGTCGAGGTCATTCAATGGACTATGCGTAGATAACAGAAAGTAGAAGCAGTGAAAAAAACAAAGCTGGGGGGGGGGGGGGGTCAATGCAAATAGTCCAGGTGGCCATTTGATTAATTGTTCAGCAGTCTTATGGCTTGGGGGTAGTAGCTCTAAAAGGAGCCTTTTAGTCCACCTAGTATATAAGTCCTGGATGTCAGGAAGCTTGGCCCCAGTGATGTACTGGGTCGTACGCACTACCCTCTGTAGCGCCTTACGGTCAGACGCTGAGCAGTTGCCATACCAGGCGGTGATGCAACTGGTCAGAATGCAGCTGTAGAACTTTGAGGATCTGGGGACCCAAGACAAATCTTTTCAGTCTCCTGTAGAGGAAAAAGGTGTTTTAGTGCCCTCTTCACAACAGTCTTGGTGTGTTTGGACCATGATAGTTTGTTGGTGATATACACCAAGGAACTTGAAACCCTCGACCCGCTCCACTTCGGTCCCATCGATGTGAATGGATGAGTGTTCAGCCCTCCTTTTCCTGTAGTACACGATCAGCTACCTTGTCTTGTTCACATTGAGAGGTTGTCCTGGCACTACACTGCCAGGGCTCTGACCTCCCTATAGACTGTCGCATCATTGTCAGTGATCAGGCCTAACACTGTTGTGTCATCAGCAATCTGAATGGTGTTGGAGTCGTGCTTGGCCACGCAGTCTTGGGATAAACAGGGAGTACAGGAGGGGACTAAGCATGCACCCGAGACGGGCCCCAGTGTTGGGGATAAGCACGGTGGATGTGTTGTTACCTACCCTTACCGCCTGGGGGCGGCCCGTAAGGAAGTCCAGAATACAATTGCAGAGGGAGTCCCAGGGTCCTTAGTGTAGTGATTAGCTTTGTGGGCACTATGGTGTTGAACACTGAGCTGCAGTCAATGAATAACACTCTCACATAGGTGTTCCCTTTGTCAAGGTGAAAAAGGGCAGCGTGTACTGCGATTGAGATTGCATCATCTGTGGAGCTGTTGGGGCGGTATGCAAATTGGAGTGGGTCTAGGGTTTCTGGCATGACGGTGTTGATGTGAGCCATGACCAGCCTACCAAAGTATTTGAGGGAGTACAAACCTTGGCCTATATGTTTTGATTTTTAATATATTCTAAAAAGATACATGATGCGATTAATTATGGTTTGAAAAAAAGTTGCATGAAAGGCAGGAGCTCTGCTTTGTTTCTTGTGCAGGCTGTACACACTTCATCAGTCTCTCATTCACAATTTGACAAGCACTTGATAATGCTTCAAATTTCCCAGCAGCATCCCCTTTGTGTGGCCTAATGCCCCTTAAAACAAATCCATGCCTTTTGTGGCTGTTGTGCCCTTGGGCTGCATATAATAATTTGAATTCCCTTCTCCTTTAACTATAGTTAAAGCTGTGGTATATCAGACCTTAAACCATGGGTATGACAACAAAAAATGCACTGGTAACCAGTTTATAATAGCAATAAGGCACCCCGGTGGTTTGTGGTATATGGCCAACGAATGTATCCAGGCTGTCAGTGTTGAATCATGCTTAAGAGCCCTTAGCCGTGGTATACTGGCCATATACCATACCTTCTTGTGCCCTATTGCTTAATCATAGCAGTCAAACAAGTGTAGTTGACATCCATTGATAGAAAATATAATTTGCCCTTATGAAATTAAAGACATATTCAAATAATTGTATTACACCATGTCATAGCCCTCAATAATTCTAATTATTGAGGGAAACCAATTCTTTCTTCTAATGTCGTTACAAGTTCCTACGCTATTCCTTGATTGTCAAGATAACGTTATGAAAAAGGTTATTGTATAAATATGGCAACGTTTTGGGGAAAATAAAATTGTGCTAGTTTTCAGGCCTTTTGGACAGGTTGAGAGTAGTCATTGGACTCAATTTTAGTAGGACCTGGAAACCCTGAGTCAGACTAGTAGTAGAAGCGTTGTCTTCTCTTCCCTAGCAGTAGAAACTAAAACATAGAGTATCTAGCTTTTGAACAAAAGTATGTAAATGGCCAAGAAACACAATACTTTCATTTCAAGTAAATTAGACTTACCTGTGCACAGCGCTTCTAAAAAATATATATATATATTTCACTCAGCTCTTCACGTGCGTACAAGCCGGCCAGACAGTGTTGCAGCGCTAAGTGAAATAGGCTATATAGGATTCTTAGTTGACTTTGTGCAATGAACACCCCCCCCAAAAAATGCAGAAATACTTTGAAACATCTACTGCAGCACTTATTTGACTTTTAAATGGGACCACAATTGACTATGTTTTATGCACAAATGCAAGTGAAATGCTCACATTGTGGAGCCCTGACCACCAGCCAACATGGCTGGTGAAATAGACATCTTGCCTGCCAATGACAAAATCTACCCGCATTTGGCAGTTGGCCGGTGTTAATTTTAGGCCCTAATGTCAACTTCTATTATTTCACAGAGTCAGTCCATGTAACTTGTGTTTTGTTAAACCACATTTAACTGATCCAATTTGTAAGTCGCTCTGGATAAGAGCGTCTGCTAAATGATTTAAATGTAATGTAAATGTAACTAAATTAGGCTTGCCTAAACAAAGAGGCTAAACACTTGTTCAACAACTATAATTTAGTTATACATTTTTATTACAAATTTAAAAAAATATTCCACTTTAACATTAAAAGGTATTTTGTGTATATTGTTGACAAAACATGAAAATGAAATACATTTTAATACTACTTTGTAACAAAATGTGAAAACCAAGGGATCTGAATAATTTTGCAAGGCATTGTATGTGTCTGCCATTCATAGTAGTCACAGGGCCACAATTTTTGTGTCTACCCTAGTTGTAAGAGTGTTACCTCTATAGCTGGATTGGCGTACATGTTAAAATGTGGACTCACGCTGGTAACTTTGCGATAGATCTGTGCTGCGTTCTGGCACTCCGAGTAGGGGTACTCTGAGGTGGCCATCTCCAGCATACACATCCCAAAGGCATAGACGTCCACTGCCTCGTCATAGTGCTCCTCATACATCTCTGGGGCCATGAACTCTGGGGTGCCTGGGAGGACAGGGGTCAAAGGTTAGAAAGGAGGACACTATTAAAATCTGGAGGCTATTGTCCATTTGAGAAAAACTAAAACGACGAGACACCACGTGTTACTGATGCAGTCAGGTTGGATCTCCTACCTATGACACTCTTGGCGAAGGAGGCCCTCTTGAGCGTGGCCAGGCCCAAGTCTCCTATCTTTACAGAGCCGGTGGGGCCCGTGATGAAGATGTTGTCACACTTCAGGTCCCTGTGGATGATAGGAGGGTCCCGGGTGTGGAGGAAGTGGAGGCCCTTTAGGATCTGTCTACACCAACTCCTTAAGACCTTGGGTTTCATCACCTTGAAGCGCTTCAGATACCTACAGGATGGAAGGACATCAGTATCCCCACCCATACATTCTACAGTCTTGGGATTGATAATCGACTCGAAAATGTAACTTGGGGCTAACTTCGAGCAACTATTAAAATGTGCATATCACCCCTTGCCTCTTTTTGCAGTACTAGGGATAAAAACAAAATAAATAGTCATCTGATCAATGATAATACTCCAGCACACATGTTGACTGGTTTGTTGGGGGGAATGCATTACAAAAAAATATTTGTGTGTTGCGTTTATGAATAGATACAGCCCAGTTATAGCCTGTTCTGTTGACCCTCATCTCTCCAGCAAGTCTGACAGCACACTCACGTTTTGAGTGTTCCGGAGGTCATGAGCTCCGTCACCAGGACAATGCACTTCTTCCCTTTGAGGGGTGACTCCCAAAAGTCATAGAAGCGGACGATGTTGGGGTGCTGCAGCCCCTTCAGCATCTCGGCCTCCTCCTTAAACCGCTGACGCTCCACTTTGGTCAGCTTACGGTCCTGAGGGAGGGGAAGGAAGGGGACAGAGGTCAAATCCAGGCAATTTGGCCAGGAGATCAAAGAAAATTAGGAAAAATATGCCTGGTTGAACCTTGGTAATTTCCAATGTTCTTCACAATCAAACGTTACAACACTATACAAACTGTGGACAGATCACGTGAAATGAAGAGGTAATTAACATCAGAGCATTTCCAGAGGGACCAACACGCAGGATGGGAGAGTGGGCCTACAGTATGTGCAGGAAGCGCTTCCCTTGCTCCGTCTGTTTGTCCGTCTGGTATTAGTGTGTCTGAGCGCCATATTCAGCTCACTAATTGAAAAACAAGTTTGACCCAGCTGGTCACCCCAGGGCAATGACTACTTTGGGCAGTACGGGAAATTGAAAGTTAATTACAATTATATATTTTACAGGGACTGAAGGCTGCCAGGCTTGCTAGGACAGACCAGATACAACTTCAATTAGCACTAAGGTGTAAAGCAAGAAGTGTCGAGGCCTTCGGGCCCAACAAGTGGTAGGAGTCTCTCACAACCTGCCCCACCCAAATTCAGAGGCCTTTGAAGTCCCCTTCTGCTGTTCAGAGACCATTCACTGGCATTTTCTACAAGAAATCTGCCTCTAGAAATAAAAGCTTCTCCCAAGTGGATGTGACACCTACTCCCGTTGCCTACTGCTTGGATTCCACCAGGCGATCTGTTCCGTCTGCCCTGGCCTGGCTCCCCGTCTGGTACAGGTACACACACATTTAGCGGCTAATTGTTCTTTACCATTTGGGCATCAGATTTGCCACCAAAGCCCCTTATAGGACACATCACTGCACTCTACAGTTGTAGCCAATAGTTGAGAATGACAAATATTACATTTTCAAAAACTCTGCCTCAGTTTGTATATTGGCAATTTGCATATACTCCAGAATGTAATGAAGAGCGATCAGATGAATTGCAATTAATTACAAAGTCCCCCTTTGCCATTCAAATTTACTGAATCCCCCCAAAATAATTTCCACTGCATTTCAGCCCTGCCACAAAAGGACCAGCCAACATCATGTCAGGGGGATTCTCTCGTTAACACAGGTGTGAATGTTGACAAGGCTGGAGATCACTCTAATGCTGATTGAGTTCGAAAAACAGACTGGAAGCTTCAAAAGGAGGGTGGTGCTTGGAATCATTGTTCTTCCTCGGTCAATCATGGTTACCTGCAAGGAAACATGTGCCGTCATCATTGCTTTGCACAAAATGGGATTCACAGGCAAGGATATTGCTGCCAGTAAGATTACACCTAAAAAAATCAACCATTTATTGGATCATCAAGAAGGTCAAAGAGAGCTGTTCAATTGTTGTGAAGGCAGCTTCAGGGCGCCCAAGAAAATCCAGCAAGCGCCAAGACCGTCTCTTAAAGTTGATTCAGCTGCGGGATCGGGGCACCACCAGTACAGAGCTTGCTCAGGAATGGCAGCAGGCAGGTGTGAATGCATCTGCACGCACAGTGATGGAGGATGGCCTGGCAGCAAAGCAGCCACTTCTTCCCATGAAAAACATCAGGGACAGACTGATATTCTGCAAAGGGTACAGGGATTGGACTGCTGAGGACTGGGGTAAAGTCATTTTCTCCGATGAATCCCCTCTCCGATTGTTTGGGGCATCCGGAAAAAAGCTTGCCCGGAGAAGACAAAGTGAGCGCTACCATCAGTCCTGTGTCATGGCAACAGTAAAGCATCCTGAGACCATTCATGTGTGGGGTTGCTTCTCAGCCAAGGGAGTGGGTTCACTCACAATTTTGCCTAAGAACACAGCCATAAATAAAGAATTGGCACCAACACATTCTCCTAGAGCAACTTCTACCAACCACCTATAACAGTTTGGTGACGAACAATACCTTTTCCAGCATGATGGAGCATCTTGCCATAAGGCAAAAGTGATAACTAAGTGGCTCCCTCTTTCTCCCACCCCCACTCCATTCCATTTACACCTCTGCTCCCCCATTTTCTGCTCCCATCACTGAAGCTCCCCTCATCTTCTCCATCCTTTTCTGTCCTCTATGCATCCTTCCCCATCCCACCATCTGCGCACCACAGAAGAAGCACCAGTAGGTCTGTTGGGTTCCTGAGTGTGACGCTTTGCTTTCCCTTTAGAACACAGAGAGAGTAGTCACCCAACCCAGCGCGACACAGAGAAGCAGACCCCATTAACGATAAGATCCGATGAACATAAAACCAAGAGATCAAAATCCATTCAATTATTCAACCTACGGATTGGAAATTGGAGAGAGTGAGAACAGCGATGAGGAATTCGATGAGTGAGCGTAAGACTAGTAAAACAAAGTGAAGATTATTTTAAAACAGAGACTATGTGTGAGTGAGAAAAACAGAGGGTATTTTAGTAGGCCTCATACAATATCACGCTCAATGAGGGGGAGTGATCTGGAGGAGTGTGTGTCAAGTATTATTAGTCGTATGTATGGGATACACACACAGTCCAAAGAAATGCTTACTTGCAAGGTCCTTCGACAATGCAAAACAATAAATACAAACAAAAGTATATGGCTCAGAATAGAGATTTTAGCTTATGTACAATACAGGAAGGCACAAATTCTAGTCCAATATTTACACGCGTTTTGGGGAACAGTGGATTGGGAGGCAAGTCTTTAAATTGTGCAGTGTGGTGGGGGATTTTTCACTGCACTCTGAAGTGCAATAAATAATTGACAGTTGCAGAGGCTGAGCTGTACTATGGTAGGCGGCAGGGGATGGGCTGAGTGGGGCTGTCCTCAAATGCTGCTGCACAGGAGGATCCCTGTACACTATATCCCCCTCCTTGAATGACTACCTCATCTCTGTACGCAACACATCATTATCTGTAAGGACCATCAGTCGAGCAGTGAATTTCAAAACACAGATGCCTTGCAAAGAGGGGCACCTATTGGTAGACAGGGTAAAGAAGAAAAGAAAAAGAGCAAACATTAAATAGCTCTGATCACAGTGAAGTTATTATTTACACTTTGGATGATGTATCAATCCATCCAGCCATTACAAAAGATACAGGCGTATTTCCTAATTTAATTGCAGGAGAGGAAGGAAACCATTCAGGGATTTCACCATGAGGCCAATAGTGACTAAACATTTAAAGAGTTTAATGGGTGTGATAGGAGAAAACTGAGGATGGCTCAACAGAGGATGGCTCAACATTGCAGTTACTCCACAATACTAACCTAAATGACAGAGTGAAAAAGAAGTAACCCTGTACAGAATACAAATATTGTTTGCATTAAGGGACTAAAGTAAAAGTGCAAAAAAAAAATGTCAAAGAAATTAAGATTATGTCCTGAATATAAAGCGTTATGCTTCGGGAAACTCCACAGAGTAACACTTCATATTTTCAAGGATGATGGTGGCTGCATCATGTTATGGATATGCTGGTCATCAGCAAGGACTAGGGGGTGCTTTTGGGGGGATAAAAAAATAAACAAAATATAGCTAAGCACAGGCAAAATCCTAGAGGAAAACATGGTTCAGTCTGCTTTCAAAAAGACACTGGGAGACAAATTCAGCTTTCAACACAAGGCCAAATATACACAGGAGTTGCTTACCAAGATATATTGAATGTTCCTGAGTAGCCTAGTTACAGTTGACCATGTAAAGACTTGAAAATGGTTGCAATGATCAACTTGAGAGCTTGGAGAATTTAAATAATGCACAAATATTGTACAATCGAAGCATGCAAAGTTCGAGACTTACCCAGAAAAACTCAGCTGTAGCTGCTGCCAAAGGTGATTCTATCACGAATTGACTTAGGGGTATGAATACTTCAAAAATATTTCAAAAAACATGTTTAGTTGGTGTAGATTGTTGAGAAAAAAATAAATAATCCATTTTGAATTTAGGCTTTAAACAGAAATGTGGAGTAAGTCTCAATGGGTGTGAATACTTTCAAGGCACTGTACATCCTAAAAACCAAAGTGTTCTTTTTGTTTTAATAGGGCTGTAGCAGTCCCTGAAATTGTATTGTAACCAATGCATCCATGAATTAAACTCAAATTCTGCCATTTTCAAATAGCTGTGCTGTAAACATTGTGTACATACATTGACGTGTGTGTGTGTGTGTGTGTGTGTGTGTAGAGACCCAGCTAATGTAGCCATCTTCCAGAACAGGCTGTATAGAGTAGCCCAGAGCGAGCCAGGCAGAGTTGAAGGCACACAGAGCCATCCCATCGAGCCATGCGCCCTCTGAGCTTTAACTCTATTCGTACAAGATTGTAGGTGCGACTGTCCTCACTCATGAAACAATCTCACCTGGCATCCCAGAAGTAGGTGAAACATGGTTATACTACCAGTATAACTCCAGAGCCATATCATAATGCCTTAACTAAATCACCACCAGCTTAACCAGGTCAATGTCCAGTGCTTCGTGTTTAACAATTCCGATGATTGGATAAAGTTCTGTTACCACTCAAGTCTTATGAACGCAAAACACATAACCATGGCTGGGTCACTACACATAATATAGCCCATTCACAAACAAAAGTTCAGAATGGTAGTGGCAAACATGAAAAGAACCTGATGTGTCGCTTGAGCAGCATGACAGGAAGCAATTATTAGTGACCCATCTGAATCAAAGATCAGAGAAACTGGAATTACAGACAGAGGGGATGCTGGAACAAGAGACGCTCTGAAGATCCATGGGAAACAGTCCCCATTCCAGTGGTCTCCTAGGCTTTCTGTTCAAGAACAGGACACAAAAAAAACAGATCTTTCCAGCGGTAGTTAGTTTTCCTAAGGTTACCGACACCAAAGGGATTTTTCCACCACTGAATGGATGGTAAAATATATTTTATGCCTTTGAGGACCTGAACAACAAAAAGCCAATTTGCCTTCAATGTTGTTTCTCTTGTTCCAAGTGGTCATTTTGTTAAGAGACCAAGTTAAAGTTAATCAATAGCTGTCCTGGTCCAGCTGGACAAAGACCATGTCTGCTCTTTGAGCCTGACCATGTCTGCTCTTTGAGCCTGACCATGTCTGCTCTTTGAGCCTGACCATGTCTGCTCTTTGAGCCTGACCATGTCTGCTCTTTGAGCCTGACCATGTCTGCTCTTTGAGCCTGACCATGTCTGCTCTTTGAGCCTTGTCTGAGCTCTGACCATGTCTGCTCTTTGAGCCTGACCATGTCTGCTCTTTGAGCCTGACCATGTCTGCTCTTTGAGCCTGAGTCTGCTCTTTGAGCCCATGTCTGCTCTTTGAGCCTGACCATGTCTGCTCTTTGAGCCTGACCATGTCTGCTCTTTGAGCCTGACCATGTCTGCTCTTTGAGCCTGACCATGTCTGCTCTTTGAGCCTGACCATGTCTGCTCTTTGAGCCTGACCATGTCTGCTCTTTGAGCCTGACCATGTCTGCTCTTTGACCATGTCTGCTCTTTGAGCCTGACCATGTCTGCTCTTTGAGCCTGACCATGTCTGCTCTTTGTGACCATGTCTGCTCTTTGAGCCTGACCATGTCTGCTCTTTGAGCCTGACCATGTCTGCTCTTTGAGCCTGACCATGTCTGCTCTTTGAGCCTGACCATGTCTGCTCTTTGAGCCTGACCATGTCTGCTCTTTGAGCCTGACCATGTCTGCTCTTTGAGCCTGACCATGTCTGCTCTTTGAGCCTGACCATGTCTGCTCTTTGAGCCTGACCATGTCTGCTCTTTGAGCCTGACCATGTCTGCTCTTTGAGCCTGACCATGTCTGCTCTTTGAGCCTGACCATGTCTGCTCTTTGAGCCTGACCATGTCTGCTCTTTGAGCCTGACCATGTCTGCTCTTTGAGCCTGACCATGTCTGCTCTTTGAGCCTGACCATGTGTTTTGAAGTAGGAACTAAAAACACTGGTGGGAGAAAGTAGTCTGTAGTTTCTAGTGACTTCCAGCATGTCGTTCCATTGATTAGACCACCACAGGGTCAGTGAGGGTACAATAACAGAGCTCAGTGGGGAAAGTTGCTTGTTAAAAAGGTTAACAGCCTTCATCATTGCCTATATTCATGTGTGACCTACAGAATTTATGTATCAAATTTAAACTGCTTCGTCCAGGACATAGCTGGATAAATGAAGTCTTAGTTTAAATCAATTGAACCAAAGCAGAAGAGGGCAGGAAGGAATAAACTAAAGCATCATTGCAGGGCCTAACAGGGTTAGTGGCAGGCAGCCAGGATTATTCAACCATTGAAAGTCATATCTAACCCAGGTAGAGGGCTGTCTGTGGGGGTGGACTAAGTCAGCGATGGGCCGTCTCGCTGGAGGATCCATAATCTGAAAAAATATCCACACGATGTTCAGATGATGCATGCACACGCACACAGTGAATGATGGCTTGCTGTGGCAGAATGACCTTAATCCTGCCATGGGGCTGCTGGAAAAACGTGGGTTGTGTATTAAAAGGACTCCCCTACACCTTTAATTGTGCGCACTTAACAGACAGTCACACACACACCAATTGCTCTGTGAAGGCAATAGAAAAAAAGACACTTTTACTTATCAAGATGGATCCATTTCACAACAGCAATGTGAAGAATCTCTAACCTGAACAAGACAGGAATGAAGATTTTTAAAATAGCACAACAGTTGAAAGACCTCCAGAAAACCCAATACATTCCAACATTCACAGCACATTTCTAGTTCACTAATAATGATCTAGCCTGCAGCTCATTCTGAAGTAAAACATTAGCTACTAAACTCAAAGTCAAGTAGATATTTTTTCAAAGGAGTTGATGGCACAGATGTTATGGTGAATAACATCTGTGCCATCAACTCTTGAAAAAAATATCTGAACATCGTGTGGATATTTTTTCAGATTATGGATCCTCCAGCGAGACGGCCAAGGCCCATCGCTGACTGAGTCCACCCCCACAGACAACCCTCTACCTGGGTTAGATATGACTTTCAATGGTTGAATAATCCTGGCTGCCTGCCACTAACCCTGTTAGGCCCTGCAATGATGCTTTAGTTTATTCTTTCCTGCCCTCTTCTGCTTTGGTTCAATTGATTTAAACTAAGACTTCATTTATCCAGCTATGTCCTGGACGAAGCAGTTTTAAATGGGTCGCTAAAAAATATCTATCGGAATGAGCTGAAGAGACACGCCAGCATAACAAGACTGGGGCATAACATCTGTGCCATCAGGTCAGTGGAGCAGATATGTATTTATTTTTATTTCATTTAACTAGGCAAGTCAGTTAAGAACAAATTCTTATTTACAATGACAGCCTACCCCGGCCAAACCCTAACGACACTGGGCCAATTGTACACTGCCCTACGGGACTCCCCCATCACAGCCAGTTGTGATACAGCCTGGAATCTAACCAAGGTCTGTAGTGACACCTCTAGCACAGACCGCTGCGCCACTCAGGAGAAGAGACAAGGAAGCCACTGCTACTTGACTATTAGGACACAAGCCTATTACACATCCCAACATCACCATTAATCATAGGGCTAGGCCTACACCTGGGCCAGCTAGGAGTAATTCACATTTTAGTTAGGATCCACATAACGTCAGCTCATCTTCCTGGGGTCCAACACAGAATTTAAAAGACAACCAATTACATTACACACATTTAACAAGTAGACAATTCAAATTCCTGAAAAAAAAGGTAATACATTAAACATTCGGTGGGATTAGTATCTGTCCAATCATATAATATAGTAAGACGACATCCGCCCCTGCATTCTGTCCCATCATTCATCCAGTGCAGAAGGTTTTGGCCGGCAACAGCATACCGGTCATCTCTGTTACCATGGAGCTGGGCTGAGGGCTACTTATAATTTACACATTGGCATCTAGGGTGGCCCGGTGAATTATTAAATTCAGGGGTGAGATTAACTACAGCAACAGTAAAAGGCCAGGAGAGGAGTGGTGTGCACATCCAAACATACAAGGGCACATCTGTCCTTTTAAAATGATGAAAGATGAGCCGATGCAGTACACAAATTTACAAAACTAACCTGAGCCTAAATACTGATTAAAAACATTGACCATTGTCAGTCCAATGACGTGCCAGCTACCCTACCGGATGTGTGTGAGGGGCCGTGGCGAAAGTGTGTATAGCCTGGACTATGACACAGCCCTCCCAATAAGCCTCTCCAGTCAGACTAAATGTGGAGGCTGGGAAAAAAGTACTGCCTTTGAGACACACAGCTGAACATTGGTGATAATAAGCTTTTACCCCCACCCCACCCCCAAACTAATGCTGCTTATGTAATGAGCTCGGCAATGACAGGGTCACACGAGGAAATTCTGCCTGATTAGAGCGGTGTGTCAGAGAGAAAGAATGTGTCTGACAGCTTACAGTGCCTGTGACAGACAGCGAGAAATGAGGGAGCGTAAGAGTAAAAAAAAGAGACTAGTAATACACCAAGCTGAGGACAACGGGGTCATGTGGCCTAGAGGGGAAGAGCCATGTTGCCATCAGTGTTGTTTGGACAGGATCAGAGAAAAGGGCTGATCAGAGCCTCAGACGGTCAGTCTCTCTACAGTACAGAACAGGGGCTTCCTCTCCATCCACCATGGGAGGATTAGAGCCAATGGGCAAGAGGGCAGCAGGCCTTAGAGAACCAAATAAGCCTGCTCCACTCCCACCCTCTTCCAGGTCAGTCATCTTGAGACCAAGCTTGCATCCAAATGACAGTACCATAAGGTCTGGAAAGGTTTTCACCGTAGAGTCAGCATCTGTCAAGACCTTTCAGATGCGGAAGCCTTTATGAAGAAGAAAAAATAAAATAAAAAAATTAAACAAGGGAGCAATTATTCAGTAGGATTGCCTGTCCTCCTGGTCTGAGGGTGTCAGAGCACTACTGGGGCTTTAGGGACCTAAGCTGAACTGGAAGTCTAACTCGCCCCATTGCAAATTTTATTGCCCGCTGCAGTGAAGCGGCACAGAGCCAGAGAGACAGGCTTGACGCAACAACACTGTCTAACACACACAATTAATGAACAGCCCAACTCTGTTCCCCCCAACCCCAGCTATTAGAGGTTTCAGCTAAATATTTCTCATGGTGATTACCCTGAATGGTCTTTATGAATTACCCAATAAAAACTACCGGTAGTTGGGGGAGAAAAAAACATATGTTAGAAGTATCGGAGCCTTGCACATCTGGATTGTACAATATTTGCACATCATTTTTAAAATTCTTCAAGCTGTCAAGTTGGTTGTTGATAATTGCTAGACATCCAAGTCTTGCAATAGATTCAAGCAGATTTAAGTCAAAACTGTAGTTAGGTCACTCAGGAACATTCAATGTTGTCTTGGTAAGCATCTGTGTATATTTGGCCTTGTTTTAGGTTATTGTCCTGCTGAAAGGTCTCGCAGCGTCTGTTGGAAAGCAGACTGAACTAGGTTCACCTGTTCTTAGCTCTATTCCATTTATTTTTATCCTAAAAATAAAATAAAAAAAACTTGTGCTTACCAATGACAAGCATACCCATCAGTAAAATTTTGTATTGACCCCAAACATAACATTGCTTTGACAATTGCTTTTGCAGTATTAATTAAGTGCCTTATTCCAAGCAGGATGCATGTCAAGAGGTGTGAATACTTTCCAAAGGCATTGTATGTTGTTACGTAAAATGACTTAATGAGCAGCAGTAGCCATAAGCAAAGCAACCCTTGCCCTCATACCAGGCCTGACAGTTGGAGACTTAAACAGCACAATAGGGAGTGTGGAGGAAAATGCATTACATCATGTCTCGTGCTCTCAATGATGCCTCAAATTGTCCGAGTGGATTAACAGTCATACTGTATTGCACTGTATCACTGAACACGACTGTAGGGTCTAGGCCTACTTTGAACACTATTGTGGCACAGTCCTCTTCTATAGGGTTGTTTGAGTTTTCAATGTGCTTGAGGTAGGGCAGGCGAGTGGTCTGTGGGAGCCTGTGGTCAACAGGTAGGCCTATAATGTGGAATGGAGGTTTGATAAATGATCTGCGAGAGGAGTGAGGGGTTTTGCAATGGAAAGGGTTAAAGGGATACAATATTCTAGCATTTATGCCCTTGCCCAGTCAGATGAACTTCTGGACTTCATTTTATGAATCTGCATGCCACGAGGAAGTTTGTTTTCCTTCAGAGAACACATTTCGGCAGAAAATAGCTTAATTATCATCAGTTAACAGAAGTGCAACACTATTTGGCTAGGAGCCACACAAATAAATGAGCTTACAATGAAAAAGCATGGCATTTGCTGCAAAAACTATGCTTGGCCATCATATTTCTAATGTTGATCATAGAAATAATGTGTAGCCAGCTAGATTGCCTAATGTTTTGCTTGAAGTTAACATTGCATTTTACCTGTGAAAAGACTGCTGATAGAATGCCTGTTCATGAATTCTCATCCGAGTGGAGAAGTACAACTGAAGCACAAAATATGTCTGATGCCAAACAGAAAATAAAGAAATATCTTAGTGCGTTGTTTGTAAATGCAGATCTAAAAAGCTTACGAGTTCCGTGTTAAAGACTTACCCCACTAAAACCAGATAAAGTACATAGAAAAGACGCATTTTATCATCTTTGAGAACTAACAAATCAGCCAAATAAAAGCTAGAGAGATAGGGAGAATTGGAAAATTAAAAAATTAACAGTGAATACAGCAGTATTGATTTTGTTATTGTTGCAACATTTTCTCTCAGAGCCATAGCAAAATGTGTAGAATGAGGACATTTGATTTTTTATGTTGGCATTGGGGGGGGGGGGTAATTCCTAAAGAAGCAAATAAGTGTTTTCCTCATGTTCAAGTAGGCCAGTGATTGCTGCCATTTTGTTGGCGTCAGCCAGACCAGCACTCGTCCGCAAGCTGGTTTTGACAGGCTAGACAGGCTTTGTCGCACAGACGAGTTGCATTGTTCAGATGGTATTTCCACCACAAAAAAAATCAGTCACACATCCTGAGTCAGGGGAGGGAGAGAGGGAAGACCGGTGCTCAGGTGCTCCAGGCTCTCTGATAGCAAATAGTGCATTCAGAAAGTATTCAGACCATGACATTTTCCACATTCCGTTATGTTACAGCCTTGTTCTAAAAAGGGATTTTTTTTACATGCACCTTAGCCAAATACATTTAAACTCAGTTTCACAATTCCTGACATTTAATGCTAGTAAAAATTCCCTGTTTTAGGTCAGCTAGGATCACCACTTTATTTTAAGAATGTGAAATGTCAGCATAATAGTAGAGAGAATGATTTATTTCAGCTTTTATTTATTTCATCACATTTCCAGTGGGTCAGAAGTTTGCATACTAATTGAGTGTATTTGGTAGCATTGCCTTTAAATTGTTTAACTTGGGTCAAATGTTTTGGGTAGCCTTCCACAAGCTTCCCACAATAAGTTGGGTGAATTTTGCCCATTCCTCCTGACAGAGCTGGTGTAACTGAGTCAAGTTTGTAGGCCTCCTTGCTCGCACATTTTTTTCAGTTCTGCCCACAAATTTTCTATGGGATTGAGGTCAGGGCTTTGTGATCGCCATTCCAATACCGTCACTTTCTTGTCCTAAAGCCATTTTGACACAACTTTGGAAGTCTGCTTGGGGTCATTGTCCATTTAGAAGACCCATTTGCGACCTAGCTTTAACTTCTCTAGGGTAGGGGGCAGCATTTGGAATTTTGGATGAAAAGCGTGCCCAAATTAAACTACCTTCTACTCAGGCCCAGAAGATAGGATATGCATATAATTAGTAGATTTGGATAGAAAACACTAAAGTCTCCAAAACTGTTAAAATAACGTGAGTATAACAGAAGTGTTTTGGCTGGCGAAAACCTGAGAAAAATCCATTCAGGAAGTTGGACTTCTTTTTTGGGGTAGTTTTCTATTCAATGCCATTACAGTATCCATTGACTTAGGACTCAAAAGTTCCTATGCCTTCCACTAGATGTCAGTCTTTAGAAATGGTTTCAGGCTTGTATTCAGAAAAATGAGGGAATAAGAGCAATCTGAATGAGTGGACCCTGCCATGTCACAGAGCTTTTTCATGTACGCGACCGAGAGAGAGTACCTTTCTTGTTTACCTTTTATATTGACGTTATTGTCCGGTTGAAATATCAGAGTATTTAGGCTAAAAACAATCTGAGGGTTGAATATAAACATTGTTTGATATGTTTCTATGAACTCCACGGATACAATTTGGATTTGAGCCTGTGGATTACTGAAAACTGAGGTTCAGATATAAAGAGACTTTATCGAACAAAAGGAACATTTATTGAATAAATGAATGTCTGAGTGCAAATATTAAGATGAAAGGTAAATGATTCATTTTCTCTATTTCTGACATGTGTAACTCTTCTACTAGGCTGGTTACTGTTTGTAACGATTTGTCTGCTGGGCTATGTTCTCAAATAATTGTACGGTATGCTTTCGACGTAAAGCATTTTTGAAATCTGACACCGTTAGGTTTAAAGATTAACTTCTTGTGAATCCATGTAAAATAGTTGTCTTTTCTGAATTTTTATAATGAGTATTTCTGTATTTGGCGCTCTGCAATCTCACTGGATGTTGGCCAGGTGGGACACTAGCGTCCCACATACCCTAGAGAGGTTAACTTCCTGACTGATGTCGCTTCAATATATCCACATCATTTTACTCCTCATGACGCCATCTATTTTGCAAAGTGCACTAGTCCCTCCTGCAGCAAAGCACCTCCACAACATGATGCTGCCACCCCCCATGCTTCACGGTTGGGATGGTGTTCTTCGGCTTGCAAGCCTCACCGTTTTTCCTCCAAACATAACGATGGTCAAACAGTTATTTTTGTTTCATCAGACCAGAGGACGTTTCTCCAAAAAGTACGATCTTTGTCCCCATGTGCATTTGCAAACCGTAGTCTGGTTCTTATGGCAGTTATGGAGCAATGGCTTCTGCCTTGCTGAGCGGCCTTTCAGGTCATGTCGTAATAGGAATAATTTTACTGTGGATATAGATACTTTTGTGCTTGTTTCCTCCAGCATCTTCACAAGGTCCTTTGCTGTTCTGGGATTGATTTGCACTTTTCGCACCAAAGTACGTTCATCTCTAGGAGACAGAACGTGTTTCCTTCCTGAGCGGTATGATGGCTGCGTGGTCCCATGGTGTTTATACTTGCGTACTATTGTTTCTACAGATGAATGTGGTACCTTCAGGCGTTTGGAAATTGCTCCCAAGGATGAACCAGTCTACCATTTTTTTTTTCTTCCCCTGAGGTCTTGGCTGATTTTATTTTCCCATTATGTCAAGCGAAAGAGGCACTGAGTTTGAAGGTAAGCCTTGACATACATCCACAGGTACATCTCCAATTGCCTCAAATTATGTCAATTAGCCTATCAGAAACTTCTAAAGCAATGTCTTAATTTTCTGGAATTTTCCAAGCTGTTTAAAGGCAGTCAATTTAGAGTGTTTAAACATTGACCCACTGGAATTGTGATACAGTGAACTTTAAGTGAAATAACCTGTCAGTAAACAAATTGTTGGAAAAATGACTTGTCATGCACAAAGTAGATGTCCTAACCGACTTGCAGAAACTATAGTTTGTTAACAAGTGTGTGGAGTGGTTGAAAAACGAGTTAATGACGCCAACCTAAGTGGATGTAAACTTCCCACTTCAACTGTGTGTGTAAAACATTTCTAAAAACCTGTTTTCGGTTGTGTTATTATGGGGTATTGTGTGTAGATTGCGGAGGATTATATATATATATATATATTATTATTTTTTAAATCCATTTTAGAATAAGGCTGTAACGTAACAAAAATGTGGAAAAAGTCAAGGGGTCTGAATACTTTCCCAAGGCGATGTACATGTATAACCTTTGTGGTAAAAACTCTGGACTGCAGGATCCGACAGTAGCGGTCAGAGAGAACGACTCCAGGTCTGTGATACGGTTGGCCCACTAAGGAAACTTCTGTCAGTGACTAGGCTTACCATTTCTTTACACCTGCTAGGCTTTGTCAGTGAGTTTCACCAATTCATACATATGACAAGGACAAACTGTCATGAACTAGTCAAGGCCTTTTCTGCAGTTCACACACTGCCTTTGTGCCTTGGTCACAGTTCACACATTCTAGCTACAGCTACCCCCGAGCATAGCCTGGTCCTGTATGTTCTTTAGCCAACAGGACACCTGTAACGGGCTTGGCCCACTTCACCATGGCTTTGTGACAAAGGAGCTCCGACATGCTGGAGGACACAGCCACTGACGAGGCCCTGTTAGAGCCATTGTGTACCTCTCTCACTGCCCCATGGGCTGTGACCAATAAACTTGGAAAAATAAAACAAAGTTGTCTAACTTGTAAATTGCTTTCTTAACTTGCAGTGCACACACACTACACAAACCACTAAGTACCTTATTGTATTTGTTTTCAATTTTAAAAAAGGGTCAAAAAAACAAAAATAGTTTCTTAGTAAAAGAGCAATTTCTCAAGCAAGAATTTGCCTAGGAATGCCTGGGAGTGGAAAACTACAAACTAGCCGTTATTGGCAGAGAGGTTTAGAACCCTGTCTTATTGGTCAATTAACAAACGTACCACCTGGTGGTCGCCAGGCAGGCCAAACGTACCACCTGGTGGTCGCCAGGCAGGCCAAAACTCCATCCCACCAAAACATTTTATGCCGCCTTTTCAAACTGCTTACACTAAAAGGGCATTATCATTTTCACACTATTATTCCAACAGTGTATTTATATACATGTTCACACTTTGAAGGCACTGGGCCTTTAACAATAGGCCTCAATCCAAAACAGGAAGTCCAGACTTTTGGTCAGAGTATGCTCAACGCCCAGTAGAACTGGTTACAGAAGGGTGTGCAGCTACTGTCCTTATCTCAGCGAGAGCCCGTTTCATTCTGCTGCCATGGTGTCAGCACAATCACTGCATTCAGAAGCACAACAGCAGATTTTATCTGCAGAGCAGCGTGCACCCTGCCAAATACCAGCGCACACTCAACCCTGTATGCGTGCAAGACCTGATTATACACCTTAAAACTGAGCTAGTGTGAGTCAGAACCAAAGAACTTCCAAGAGTGAGTGACAGACCTTGATGATTAGTAGCCGAGTAAGAGTCCGACAACAAAAATTACAGACTTTACAATTTACATTCATTAACATGTAGGATGTGTGTGTGTGCCCCTCAGGTACACATACATGTGTGAGAATGAAATTTCTCCCTTATCAGCACCCGTCCCTCTGCCATCTGTGTGGTGCCAGGGCAGACATAGAAAGAGATGTTGATAGAAAGAGGCAGAGACTGAGTAAGTGAGACAAGCCTGAGAGAAGAGCGCAAGAGAAAGCCAGTAGCAGAGAGAAAGAGCAAGTGAGGGGGAAAAAAGACCAACAGGGAGAGAAAGCACAGGACCAGATTAAACTTCCAGGCAGAAGGGCCACATGACCGACAGAGGGAGGGAAACAGTGGAAAATCACTGAGACATTCCCCTCTTTCTATTCCAAACAAGAAATGCTCCAGCAACAGTCGCATAGCACCACAGAGTACACTGAACAACACAGGGCTGGCACCACCCACGTGCCCGGTTGAGGGCCAAATGTGCACACTGATTAACGTGCACCGTAGCTGAGCCTACCATGCACTGCTGTTGAGGGTGAATGAGGCGTCGGGGTGACAGCAGGGTAGAGGGCATTTCTTCTCATTAAACTCTAGAGGCTTGTCTGGGCCCTTCAGACAGTGAGCTGTATAAAACAGGCCCTTTATAGGCCATCCGGGCACTTCCATCCCTAGTACTCAGCATTACTGTAAATTCTGCTGAATCTAACTTAGCTAGTAGACTGTATTGCAGCACAGTCTAAGTGGATCCATGTTCAATTTCACATGCCTGTCCAGAATTACATTACAGAGACACCCACATTAGGTGCTATATCCCTCAAAGTCCACTCTGGACCTGGAAGTCAGTTCCACTGCATGTTTTCCCATTGCACCCCTCTAACCAGGAACCGATTTAGACCTGGGACTCCAGGTGTGTGCAGTTAATAATCAAGTACAACAGAAAATCAGCAGGCGCCGGACCTCGTAGGTTAAGAGTTCAGCACCGCTGTCCTATAGGATGCACGCAACACTACTATTTCCAATGACTTAAGGCACCAACATGCGACTCAATCAACGGCGCCACCTCAAGCTCTAATCAATGCTTCTAATAAATTAAAAGTCCTAGGGAAGAACCAGAAAGCATCAGCGTTCTGATGAAAACCATTGAGCAGGGCAGCATTTCTGTCAACAATGCCATTTATGAGGAACAATTTGTTAAAACCAACAATACAATAGGCCTACATAGAGAACTGAGGAAGAAAATGGTAGTGGGAAAATGGAACCTTGAATGGTGGTTTGTGTTTTATAGCAAACTGCCCACTAGAGGGAGTGTTTGCACACATCTATGGGAAAACAGTAGGCTATAGAATGAATGATTTACTGTTCCACATCCGGTGTCCAATTATGGGTCATACTTTGCTTGTTTGAGTAGATATTGGCTTCCTCTATTCCATGATCACCTATATGGCATCATCATCCCAGTGAAAAGATGAATCTGTCTCGCAGGGCCAAGTGTGTCATTGGTAGAACAATGCTAAATGTCCCTTCTCAGAATAGAAGGGAGACATAGAGCTGCACTCCTGAGATTTCACTTCTGGGCTAACTTTTCATGATCCCATGAGGTAGGCCAAGCAAGCAACATTATCTCACTCACACACCTGAAAGAGCTTCATCAAGGCCACAGGGCCACCACACCGCTCCCAGCATGCATCAGCACGTTTCAGCTGCTTCCTGTCAGCAGCCCTCCTGTTGCACAGCAGGGGATTTACCCCTCATCTGCATACTGCTGGAACAAAACTCACAAGCACTCTACCCTATACTGTCTGACTGCTTAAATACAGCCAGTGTCTAACACACTTAGATCAGTTAGGGTCAGATCAGTTAGGGTCTTGTTGAAACAAGGAGAGATTAAGAATAGAGTCAGTGTAGCCTACAAAGGCCTCTTGGTCAATGGCAGTGACAAATGCTTGTCAATCCTACAGATCCTTATAACCATTTAAAATTTAGTGGAAACCCATTTACAACTTAGTAGATTCCCATTCCCTATAGTAGTCTAGCTGATTGACAACTCCCCGTAGACATCACCATTATGCTGCCATGAAGTGTGAACATTCACTGACAGCATAAGAGAGGACTGTGAGAGCCATGCATCAGCCCTCTAATGGAAATCACTAGGTGAAACCAACCAGTCGAGTAGGACACCCATCAGAGAGAGCCAGAGGACTCACTCAGAGGTATGTTGATACTTAATATGTGATGATGTTTCATAGCAGGCCTTTAGGAAAAATAGACTGAAGTGCATTGAAACTTCCCAATCTATAGTTGTCCAAATTAAACCCATAGCTGCATTACTATAACAAATGTTTTAAATGTATTAAAAGTTTGAGCAGATCGAATAAGTCTTCTTATTCACAACAAACTGCAGTGAAGTGCTTGAGCATCAGGATACTATGGTCAAAAAACAAACAAACAAAAAAAAAAGTACAGCATCTTACCTGAAGTTCACACCAGGCAACTTCCACCCAGGTGTCAGTATCCAGACCTTTATAGACAGTCTTGAAGGACCCTCTCCCGAGCTCGATATCGAACTTGAGAAACCGTCCCCCAGGGGACGTGGAAACAGCTTTCATCTCCGCCTCTTCCTCCTCGCTAGCAGTTCTGACAGTGTTTTTACTGCCGTCGGTGGATGTAACATTCAATTTATCCACAGTCTTCTCCTTCTCATCAGCGCTGGCGCTCTCTGTGGCGCTGCCTTTCTTCCCCCCTTGACTCTCAGGACTGGAGCTCTCCTGTGGCCCCAACCGAGCCCCCCGTGTCCTGTCAACTAACGTGCGCAGGCTTACGTTGAGGATTTTACTCCGGTTGTCACATTCTGGCACCTCAAAGGCCTGCTCATCAGAGTCTGAGAACCACAAACTTCTCCTGATGAATCTTTGGCGCACGATCCGCTGATAATTCGATGGAGGATATGCACTTGGGTCGCTCCCACCTCTCACGACCGTCGAAGTGTCCATATTAGTGACGTTTCCGTCTCTGCTAGTCTCATACATATTTATGTTGAGTTCACATTGTGAATTGGGAAGAGATGGGTATTTAAATCCAATGGGCTCAGCACCCGATTCCATGGCGATTTAATTGTTGAGTCACTGACGTTTCCAGATGATTGCCATGGCTATTCCCAAAGTGAAGATGGAGTGGGGGCCGAATATCTGCAGCATACACCCGGTGACAATTCTTCACCATGGGGGTATCAACGGAACGACGTCAGTGTGCACATCAATCTAAACAGAAGCACACAAAAAAAATGTTTTAAGAGTGTTGAAAGATTTAAAAGGAGTGGAAGCCGAAAACATTAACATGCAAAGTTCATTTCTCAAACTATATAAACAAAATCTTGTTTTCTGCTTCCTGGCTCAGTCATACTGACATAGGAATAACTAGCAAAAGTTTGAGAAATTAAAAATGCCAGAGAGGAAAGATGACACTGAAAAACAAATGGTTGTAAAAGCTGGCTGAAAGGATGCATCTAGCCAGATAGCTCTTTATTTTATGTTCACCTGCTAAATGCTGTAGTTCACATTCATTAAATAGCTATCTAGCATTTGGCTAAATAAACAACCTGGACTTAAGGGTAAATGTAACATAGTAGACAAATCTGGGCCACTACAATTTGTATGATATGTTACATATAAAAATTTGTGGATGTCCATCATCCATTTCATATGATTTAAGAATTTGCAATATGTATGATCTAATACAAATTAGTTGTGGCCAACTTTAGCTAGGTGGTTAACTAGCAGTTATAGTTAAAGGGTTAGGGGACGGTCTAGTAGTTGCAAAGTATCAAGAAAAAAAAGTTAAGTAGTTGCAAGCTGCAAATTAGCAAACATTCTAAAGTAGTCTGACCACGTTTACATGCACACCAATATTCCATTATTATACTCAAGTATTTACAATAACTCAAAAAAGCTTGTATCCCGGTTATGAGAAACCTGGATAAGATGCCTGGGATATGCTGATCTAAGACCAGATACTGTGGCATGTAAACATCTTATCCCGTTTACTGTTGTTTTTAAAAGGTCTGCGCAGGCTCAGTTTCCCATATCGTGGGGTGTTGTGTGAAGTCCATAATTTGCCTACTATAATTAATTTATGTTACGTTTCTGCTTATCATTTCTGACATTTGGTAGGCCATTTGTCTGTCAACTATAGTTTGATACATGCAGCTTCTCTGTCATAACTTCTTGCCCCAATAGACTAAATAAAGTGCTCACCAGAATAAAGTCTTAAGTCAATAGAATGAATGCATTGGTTATCTTGTTAATAACAATTGTCTGTTTCGTTTAGGGAACAGGGAGAAAAGTCCAAAACAATGGTAAAATTAGTCCTGTGCAAAACGTCAGTTTCACCAGTTAAGGAAATTAAAATCTGTGAAAAATGACAACACGTTTCTGATAAGACCTCAGTTTGTCTTGGGTGCATATTTTGATTGGTTGAAACATGAAAGTATTCAGACCCCTTTCCACATTGTTACGTTGCAGCCTTATTCTAGAATGGATTAAATACATGTTTTTCCTTCTTAATCTACACATGACAAAGCAAAAACAGGTTGACATTTTTGCTAATTTATTAAATTAAAAAAACAGAAATGCCTTATTTCGATAACTATTCAGAGCCTTTGCTATGGAGACATTAAATTTCTCTGGTGCATCCCGTTTCCAATGAGCATCCTTGAGCTGTTTCTACAACTTGAGTGGAGTCCACCTGTGGTAAATTAAATTGACTGGACATGATTTGGAGAGGCTCACACCCATCTACATAAGGTCCCACAGTTGACAGTTCATGTCAGAACAAAAACCAAACCACGAGGTTGAAGGAGTTGTCCGTAGAGCTCTAAGACAAGATTGTGTCGAAGGAAAATATCTGGGGAAGGGTACCAAAACATAACTGCAGCATTGAAGGTCCCCAAGAACAGTGGCCGCCATCATTCTCAAATGGAAGAAGTTTGGAACAGCCAAGACTCTTCCTTCAGCTGGCCACCCAGCCAAACTGAGCAATCGGGGGAGAAGGGCCTTGGTCAGGGAGGTGACCAAGAACCCGATCGTCAGTCTGACAGAGCTCTAGAGTCCCTCTGGGAAGATGGGAGAACCTTTGAAGGACAACCATCTCTGAAGCACTCCACCAGTCAGGCCTTTATGGTAGAGTGGCTAGACGGAAGCCACATTACAGCCTGCATGTAGTTTTCCAAAAGGCACCTAAAGGACTCAGACCATGAGAAACAAGATTATCTGGTCTGATGAAACCAAGATTGAACCCTTTGGCCTGAATGCCAAGCATCACTTCTGGAGGAAACCAGCAGCATCATGCTATGGGGATGTTTTTCAGAAGCAGGGACTGGGAAACTAGCCAGGACCGAGGGAAAGATTAACAGAGCAAAGTACTTAGAGATCCTTGATAAAAACCTGCACTAGAGCGCTCAGGACCTCCGACTGGGGAAAAGGTTCACCTTCCACAGGACAATGACCATGAAAATAGCTGTGCAGCGACACTCCCCATCCAACCTAAGAGTTTGAGAGGATCTGCAGAGGAGAATGGGAGAAACTCCCCAAATACAGGTGTGCCAAGCCTGTAGCGTCATACCCTCAAGGCTGTAGTCGCTGCCAAAGGTGCCTCAAAAAGTATTGAGTAAATGTTTTTTATACACTTGCAACAGTTTCTATACCTATTGTTTTTTTTTGTTTTTTAACCTTTATTTAACTAGGCATGTCAGTTAGGAACAAATTCTTATTTTCAATGACGGCCTAGGAATAGTGGGTTATCTGCCTGTTCAGCAGGAGAACGACAGATTTGTACCTTGTCAGCTCAGGGGTTTGAACTTGCAACCTTCTGGTTACTAGTCCAACACTCGAACCACTAGGCTACCCTGCCACTTTGTCATTATGGGGTATTGTATTGATTGATGAGGAAAACAATTTAATACCTTTTAGAATAAGGCTGTAACATAACACATTTGGAAATTCAAGGGGTCTGAATACTTTCCCAAATGTACTGTACATACAAAGGTTTCTTTATTTTTTACATTGTAGAATAATAATTAAGACAAACTATGAAATCATGTAGTAACCAAGTGTTAGAATGTCAAGAGTGTGCAAAGCGCTCAACTAGCTTCATGAGATGGAATGCATTTCAATTAACAGGTGTGCCTTGTTTTAAAGTTAATTTGTGGAATTCCTTTCCTTCGTAATGCATTTGAGCCAAATCAGTTGTGTTGTTACAAGGTAGAGGTGGTATACAGAAGATAACCCTATTTGGTGAAGGACCAAGTCCATATTAAGGCAAGAACAGCTCAAATAAGCAAAATAACAGTCCATTATTACTTTAAGACATGAAGGTCAGTCTATCCAGAACATTAAGAACTTTGAAAGTGCAGTCGCAAAAACCATCAAGCGCTATGATGAAACTGGCTCTCATGAGGACCGCCACAGGAAATGAAGACCCAGAGTTACCTCTGCTGCAGAGGATAAGTTCATGCGAGTTACCAGCCTCAGAAATTGCAGCACATATAAAATGCCTCAGAGTTCAAGTAACACATAGATCTCAACATCAACTGTTCAGAGGAGACAGCATGAAACAGGCTTTCATGGTCAAATTGCTGCAAAGTAACCACCACTAAAGGACACCAATAAGAGACTTGCTTGGGCCAAGAAACACACACAATGGACATTCGACTGGTGGAAATTGGTCCTTTGGTCTCAGTCCAAACTTGAGATTTTTGGTTCCAACCGCCATGTCTTTGAGCCGCAGAGCAGGTGAACGGATGATCTCTGTATGTGTGGTTCCCACCATGAAGCATGGAGGTGGTGTGATGGTGCTTTGCTGGTGACATGGTCTGATTTATTTCAAATTCAGGGCACACTTAACCAGCATGGCTACCACAGTGATACGTCATCCCATCTGGTTTGCGCTTAGTGGGACTATCATTTGTTTTTCAACAGGACAATGACCCAACACACCTCCAGGCTGTGTAAGGGCTATTTGACGAAGAGGAGAGTGATGGAATGCTGCATCAGATGACTTAGCCTCCACAATCAGCCTCCACAAGCACCCAACCTCAATCCAATTGAGATGGTTTGGGATGAGTTGGACCATAGAGTGAAGGAAAAGCAGCCAAGCGCTCAGCATATGTGGCAATTGAGAGAATGCCAAGAGTGTGCAAAGCTGTCAAGGCAAAGGGTGGCTGCTTTGAATGTAAAATGTATTTATATGTGTTTAACACTTTTGGTTGCTACATGATTCCATGTGTGTTGTTTCATACCTTTGATGTCTTTACTGTTATTCTACAATGTAGGGGGGGGGGCCTTGAATGAGCACATGTCCAAACAGGACACCCACATAATGGTCTGGGGCTGTTTTTCATGGTTAGGGAAATCTTAACGCTACAGCATAATGACATTCTAGACAATTCTGTGCTTTCAACTTTGTGGCAACAGATTAGTGAAGCGCTTTCCTGTTTAAGCATGACAATGCCCCCATGCACAAAGCGAGGTCCATACAGAAATGGTTTGTCGAGATCGGTGTGGAAGAACTTGACTGGCCTGCAGAGCCCTGACCTCAATCCCATCAAACACCTTTGGGATGAATTGGAATGCTGACCACGGGCCAAGCCTAATCGCCCAACATCAGTGCCTGACCTCATTAATGCTTGTGGCTGAATGGAAGCAAGTCATCGCAGCAATGCTCCAATATCTAGTGGAAAGCCTTCCCAGAGGAGCAAAGGCTATTATAGCAGCAAGGGGGGAGGGACTTCATATTAATTATTTTGAAATGAGATGTTCAATGAGCAGGTGTCCACTTACTTATGGTCATGTGCTGTACTGTCTGCTTGCATAACAGTGTCAAAGATACACACACATTCTCTCAAGACACTGAAAGAAATTACTCCACTCCTGTGGAGTCAAAATAACTTGTATAATTTCACTGCAAGAAATGCATAGTTGTGCAGGAATTATATTACATGTGAGAGGCTGTAGTCCTATAGTCAGAGTCCATATTTCAGTTACTATTTCACCGTATTAATTTAAATTAGGAATATTCTGTTTATTCATCGATACAGGGACACTCATGAGCAGAATATCAAAAGGTGCATTTAAACATATGATCCCAAATAATACCTTAAGTGGGATATGAGCTATAATATATGCCATTTAGCAGACGCTTTTATCCTAAGCGACTTACAGTAATGTGTGCATACATTCTACATATGGGTGGTCCCGGGGATCGAACCCACTACCCTGGCGTTACAAGCGCCATGCTCTACCAACTGAGCTACAGAAGGACCACCGCTACTATCCAGAATACTGTACACATGTAAACGTGGTCTGTGAGGAGAGTAGATGCTAGACATTTGTCATAGGCCCACCTGTCCAACCACCCTTCCCATCATTTTTTGGCTTAAGTAGCCTATCTTATGTAACCATACCAAACACCACATCACACAAATTGAGTGTTCAGGGTTTTCGTTTACCATGTTACGTGTAGTCTTAGAGACCAGGCTTAAATAAAATGTAGCCTGATAAGATACACATCAGCAAGAGCTTGTGAAATAATTGACAATGTGATCTGGTTAGTTATGTTTCCTCAACGGGTAGCTACCTAACACCCAGTCAAAATGTTATTACATTAGTGGTAATTTGTTTGGAGCCTAACGTAACTCGTTTGAGCAGGCAAGGAAGCTGGCTGATGATGCTAGCTAGCCGACTGATGCTAGCCCTGAATGAAACAACGTTGAACCCAGTGACAGTATATAGGAAGGTTGAACCACGACGAGACAGCAAAACGAGAACAGTTTATCAGTTTATCCACAATTGCTTATTTTAGTTCCATATAGCTGTTAGGTCCAAGCTGTAAATAATTATAAACGAGAAAACTGTTGCCAATTCGGACGGAATGTCACCAACCTTGCTTCCCGGCCTCGACTCATCCGATGTGGGAAATACGCGTGCGGTTGAGCTTTCTGCAGCTTACCTGCGCGAGTCTCTGTCATACGACTTTCAGAGGCGATGAATCTTCAAGAGTTGTAATGGTGATGTCCATAGTGTCCGGGTAAATATCCTCAGTATTTAACTTGAACCGTTAATAGGTCGTCAGTGTTTCCCATCACAAAATAAATCAGCCCGGTAAATGCAACTACTGTCTACTGCTGCGAGGTCCCCTTTTTACAGGTTCCACGCCCATAGTAATGACTGGAGGGCCACCCAATTAAAGCGCACGTTTAGCTTGCGACAACAGAGGAGGCGATACGTGTTGACCCAGCCCATTTGCTTTGTCCACCAGTGAAACGGTATAACCCGCAACAACAACAACAACAAAAATACCAACATTGGCTATGGAAGTTGTTCAAAAACGCTACTTCTTTAGACAGTTTTATTTTTTTGCCCTTAACCAACACAAAAACATCCTATGGCGTTCTGCATTAGCATCGAACAGCCCCCGTGATATGTAGCTTTTCAGGGAAGCTAGAAACCATTATATACAGGCAGTTAGAAAAGCCAAGGCTAGCTTTTTCAAGCAGAAATTTGCTTCCTGCAACACTAACTCAAAAAAGTTCTGGGACACTGTAAAGTCGATGTATAAGAACACCTCCTCCCAGCTGCTCACTGCACTGAAGATAGGAAACACTGTCACCACTGATAAATCCACTATAATTGAACATTTCAATAAGTATTTTTCTACAGCTGGCCATGCTTTCCACCTGGCTACCCCTACCCCGGTCAACAGCACTGCACCCCCCACAGCAAGTCGACCAAGCCTTCCCCATTTCTCCTTCTCTCAAATCCAATCAGCTGATGTTCTGAAAGAGCTGCAAAATCTGGACCCCTAGAAATCAGCCGGGCTAGACAATCTGGACCCTGTCTTTCTAAAATTATTTGCCGAAATTGTTGCCACCCCTATTACTAGCCTGTTCAACCTCTCTTTTGTGTCGTCTGAGATTCCCAAAGATTGGAAAGCAGCTGCGGTCATCCCCCTCTTCAAAGGGGGGACACACTCTTGACCCAATCTGCTACAGACCTATATCTATTCTACCCTGCCTTTCTAAGGTCTTCGAAAGCCAAGTCAACAACAGATTACCGACCATTTCGAATCTCACCATACCTTCTCTGCTATGCAATTTGGTTTCAGAGCTGGTCATGGGGGCACCTCAGCCACGCACAAGGTCCTAAACGATATCTTAACCGCCATCGATAAGAAACATTGTTGTGTAGCCGTATTCATTGATCTGGCCAAGGCTTTCGACTCTGTCAATCACCACATCCTCATCGGCAGACTCGACAGCCTTGGTTTCTCAAATGATTGCCTCGCCTGGTTCACCAACTACTTCTCTGATAGAGTTCAGTGTGTCAAATCGGAGGGTCTGCTGTCCGGACCTCTGGCAGTCTCTATGGGGGTGCCACAGGGTTCAATTATTGGACCGACTCTCTTCTCTGTATACATAAATGATGTTGCTCTTGCCGCTGGTGAGTCTCTGATCCACCTCTACGCAGACGACACCATTCTGTATACTTCTGGCCCTTCTTTGGACACTGTGTTAACAACCCTCCAGGCAAGCTTCAATGCCATACAACTCTCCTTCCGTGGCCTTCAATTGCTCTTAAATACAAGTAAAACTAAATGCATGCTCTTCAACCGATCGCTGCCTGCACCTGCCCACCTGTCCAACATCACTACTCTGGACGGCTCTGATTTAGAATATGTGGACAACTACAAATACCTAGGTGCCTGGTTAGACTGTAAACTCTCCTTCCAGACCCACATCAAACATCTCCAATCCAAAGTTAAATCTAGAATTGGCTTCCTATTTCACAACAAAGCATCCTTCACTCATGCTGCCAAACATACCCTTGTAAAACTGACCATCCTACCAATCCTCGACTTCGGCGATGTCATTTACAAAATAGCCTCCAATTTCCTACTCAACAAATTGGATGCAGTCTATCAGAGTGCCATCCGTTTTGTCACCAAAGCCCCATATACTACCCATCCTTGCGACCTGTACGCTCTCGTTGGCTGGCCCTCGCTTCATACTCGTCGCCAAACCCACTGGCTCCATGTCATCTACAAGACGACTGCTAGGTTAAAGTCCCCCCTTATCTCAGCTCGCTGGTCACCATAGCATCACCCACCTGTAGCCGGTGCTCCAGCAGGTATATCTCTCTGGTCACCCCCAAAACCAATTCTTTCTTTGGCCGCCTCTCCTACCAGTTCTCTGCTGCCAATGATTGGAATGAACTACAAAAATCTCTGAAACTGGAAACACATATCTCCCTCACTAGCTTTAAGCACCAGCTGTCAGAGCAGCTCACAGATTACTGCACCTGTACATAGCCCACCTATAATTTAGCCCAAACAACTACCTCTTTCCCTACTGTATTTATTTTATTTATTTATTTTGCTCCTTTGCACCCCATTATTTTTATTTCTACTTTGCACATTCTTCCACTGCAAATCTACCATTCCAGTGTTTTACTTGCTATATTGTATTTACTTTGCCACCATGGCCTTTTTTTTTGCCTTTACCTCCCTAATCTCACTTCATTTGCTCACATCGTATATAGACTTGTTTCTACTGTATTATTGACTGTATGTTTGTTTTACTCCATGTGTAACTCTGTGTCGTTGTATGTGTCGAACTGCTTTGCTTTATCTTGGCCAGGTCGCAATTGTAAATGAGAACTAGTTCTAAACTTGCCTACCTGGTTAAATAAAGGTGAAATAAATAAATAGAATTTTAAAAATGACCAGGTAAATTGACTGAGAAGACATTCTCATTTACAGCAACGACCCGGGGAATAGTTACAGGGGAAAGGAGGGGGGATGAATGAGACAAGCTAAACTGGGTATGGCCATGATGGTATGAAGGCCAGATTGGGAATTTAGCCAGGACACCTGGGTTAACACACATACTCTTACGATAAGTGCCAGGGGATCTTTAGTGACCACAGAGAGTCAGGACACAGGTTTAACGTCTCATCTGAAAAACTGATCACATGGCATTCCATTTATTTTGAGCTATATGGGCAGGAGACTATTAATTTTTATTAAAGACAGTTAGTAGCTATCTTCTGGTCTACATCTCTAGCTATGACCATATTGCTGTCCTGCCTGAGCATTCAAAATGTAAAGAGTACTTTTGGGTGTCAGGGAAGTATGGGAGTAAAAAATTAATATTTTTATTTAGGATTGTAGTGGAGTAAAAATGTGTGTGTGTGTGTGTGTGTGTGTGTGTGTGTGTGTGTGTGTGTGTGTGTGTGTGTGTGTGTGTGTGTGTGTGTGTGTGTGTGTGTGTGTGTGTGTGTGTGTGTGGCAGTGTGTGTGTGTGTCTGTGTCTGTGTGTGTGTGTGTGTGTGTGTGTGTGTGTGTGTGTGTGTGTGTGTGTGTGTGTGTGTGTGTGTGTGTGTGTGTGTGTGTGTGTGTGTGTGTGTGTGTGTGTGTGTGTGTGTGTGTGTGTGTGAGAGAGGTAGAGAGTGAACAGCAAAATGCAAAAAACTGCCTCCCCATAGCCTTCCTTGAGTCACCACTTCCCTCTTGAGTCAACTGACTGACAGAACTGTGGATAGGATGAAAGATTAATGATGAAATCTGATTACCCTAATCCATATAATAAGTTATGTTCTTTTGTAAAACTGTGAGTCCCTCCCAGCATTGAAGCTAAATTAAATGTACACCTTATCATTCCTTGGCTTGGCGTTGGCTTAAGATAACTACAAAGCAAATAGGTTACTGTAGATGCGTCACCACCACACACAAGGGAACCTCAAACTCCATATTTGTACATTTAAAAAAACAAGAGAGGGTCTTTGCATAATAGACAGTCTTTGCATAATCTACTCATCTGGACAAATAAGTGACCAGAGGGAGGCATACTTTCCACTGAACCCTACACTAAAAGAAAGACCTGCAAGAGTGCACCCTGTGCATGAATTGCAGTAGGCCCATCTATAATAACAAACATAGCAAAACAAATGATTTTCTCATTGTGAAAATCATTAACCTGCAAAAAGACAATCCACTCAACTGTCCTCTGATCCAGGTTACCCTGTAGATATGATTAATTAATCATTTAATAATTAATTTGAGTTCCCTGCTCTAACTAATATTACTTGCATCTTTGTTTGTATAATTAATTGATATAAAACATTTTTTAAATGTACTAGCATGATCATAAATATACACCCAGGCCTATGTTTCAATAATAATGTATTTTATTTGTAGACAACAACCCTGGACTTTGGTCTTCAAATGTGGTATTTTCAATCTATGTAGCTATGCCAGAGCAAATTTTGTTCCCCAGGCAAGCTATTATTATGGGGTGTATAATACTAGGATACATACAGCAGGATTTATGCAGTTGATCCAAATCGAGAAATTGATCCATCCCCCATTCCACAGCGCGCGCGACCCAAGAGATCACTTTCCTTCGCGGAGCAGACAAGTTGGTTCCACATTTTTTAATGTCAAACAAAACTTGCATCTTGTTTTTTATTTATTTTTTACCCCTGACATTGCCATCAATATGGAAATGAACGGCAGCGCCGACAGACAAAATGGAGGGGAGGTAAGTGATGATCTGTAGTTGCAACCTACTTAGCATCAAAGTAACACGTTATCTCACTTCCAAGAGAGGTAATGGACTGGCAGCAATGCCATTGCCATCCACATTAGCCACTGTCGCCCGTTTAGCTAGGCTAACAAACCTGCCAACTGTAGGCCTAACAATATAACTAACAATATAATAATGTTTGTAGACACAAAATACACTTTTACTGAAGCACACAATATTTCTTATTATAGTTTCCCTAAATTTAATAGCGGCTAGTCAGCTAATCTTGCTCTAAAATTGGTTACCATGGTGCCAGTGTGAGTTTATAGGCTGCTGCGCTTAAAGAGGCAGAGGCTGTGAGATCCCTCACAGACAACTGCATCACCTTTCATTCTTGGGATGTAAGCATCGCAGGCGATGCCATGATATGAAGAAGAAAAACACAACATTGTAGCTTAACTAAATATTTTATCAACACAAAACAACCTGTTGTAATATCGTGCACCATAATGTTTTCTACATTTCTTTGTGTCTACAAGATCTCCACCAATTAAGCCTTATTTGGAACCATATTGGATGCATTTTAAGAAATGCTTCATTTTTTACAACCTTTTATAACACCATTTTACGATATCCTTTTATAGCACAGATATCAGATACATAACACCATTAAAATCTAACTAGTAATCAACACATTTTCAGTTTAGAAACGTTTTGGAGGGCACCCCACAATGTAACCTTGGCTATTGTTATAATAAAAATATATTATAATCCTTGTTAGCAGAGCCCTTTAGTGCTTAGGATAGATTGTGTTGGTGAGGTTATTCAGTTGAAATTCTGATTTTGTTTTGGGACAGTCTACGGATCAGATCAAGACTTGGCCTTTCCTGAAATGGCTGACATCTTTTGGCCAGGTCTCCGGTGAAAGTCTGCATCTCTTGAGGAGTTGTGCCTCTATGCACCTAAGTGGCCCAGTGAATAATGAATGCCCTTTGTGTTGGATCCCTGACACGGTGTTCCAATAAGAAACAGTTTCCTTTCTTTCATCACACATCCAATTTTAGTGGAAATAATTCTAAAGGGCTTGGTGTACGCATTTTGCTTAATGCATTTATGGTATTGAAATGATGGTGCTCAATCAAATACTTTCATTAGCAATTTTGTGTTAACTAGACCCCTGTAAAGTGTGTTCCCATTTCCCCAGTTATTGGGAGGTAGTTTAGTGCTACTTATAAAGCAATAACACTTTACAGAGGGAGGAAATGAGCTTCATTGTGTCATCCCAACAGCCTGTCCCTGTCCCCCATATAGCTCCTTTAAATTTCAGAGAGAGAGAGAGAGATAGAGTGTGCGCGTGCGTGCGTGCATGTCTAGCTACTGTCCTGAGATTGTCACAGTTGAGTCACGGAGGACAGAATATTGATATCTTTACACTCGATTCAATGTGCAATTGGTGTCATTTACAATATGTCTCCCCACAGTGAGAGTGAATAATGCCTCATGGACGCTGTGTAAATTGCTTTCTGTCCTCTCAGAGGACTTTATTTAATTTGCACTGCTTGAGCTCAAATCCGAGCCTGGAGATCCGCAGAACTACTATGTTTATTTTCTACCTGGTAGTTAATCGACTGATAAATGTTCTTGATTAGGCATAGCCAGTGGCGATTTTATCATGTCGATTTTGGTGGGACAAACCAAAAAATGTTGGGGGGATGCATGCCAACAAAGCCACTAAACAATACATTAACTGCACTATAACGGTGACAAACAGAGCCCACAAACTGTTAGGGCCTACATAAAGCTGTCCCAACAGCAGAGCTTTCTTTTCAGCGCCATGGAGTGAATCCTTACCACTGCTACAACTTGCTATCAGCGGAGCCTCGTCTGGCAGCTAAATAGTTCATTCAGCCTCATTTACTTATAAAAAAACAACATAGCTGATATGACTGACTTGTGTAAACAAATGTGGTTTCTACTGACAATTAATATGTACAAACTATGACATAAGGGAACAATGAGCGCATAGGAGGCAATCCGTCATTTCGATTAAGACATTAATGAACGAGCTAAGCTGGACGTAGTCCATGTTTGTAAATCACTTTTGAAATGTACAGCAACAGAATTTAGAACATGAGCCATTCTTACAGTATTCTCCCTGTACACCAAGCCAAAACCAAGCCAAAACCATAGGATAAATAAAGGGGGCATATAAGTAGACAATGAAAGCTCTTACAATATTCGATGATGACTTTTGTCTGAAACAGGCTGTAGGCTACATGTGCACCACCAAGTCAGAACAGTAGGCTAAATTGTGAAGGGGTTAAGGGACCAAATTATTAGGGTGAGGCATATGGGCTACTAATGGGGTTAAGGGACCAAATTATTAGGGTGAGGCACATGGGCTACTAATGGGGTTAAGGGACCAAATTATTAGGGTGAGGCACATGGGCTACTGATGTCAGCCAATATACACTTAGTATTCATTTCTTAGCTACAGTATACATATCTCCCTGGCATATTACATTATTTATGCAGCAGCATACAATACATGTTTGGACTCACCGTTGTGCTGTGCTCACTTGGACATGAAGGTCCTTCTTGTGGACAAAGTTTGTCATGTAACTTTGTCATCGAAGTCTGGCATTCTCTGGATTTATGGTGCTTTCAAGACAACTAGGAACTCTGAAAAAACAAGGTTGAATCATGAAGTCAGTGAGCTTCAGGTCGGAGATCTAGAAAGAAGTCCGGGTTCCCAACTTGGAATTCCGAGTTGGATGACTGTTCAAAATGTATGTCCCAGTCAGAGCACATTTTTTTCAGAGTTCCCAGTTGTCTCGAACTCACTGAAGTTAGAGATTTCCCAGTTCTGAGTTTCCAGTTGTTTTGAATGCAGCAGAAGTCATACTTGATTGACAGCATGGCCAATGTATTAAACTTTTTCTAGCCCATGGTGTTGTGTGTGAATGTTTATCCTTTTAAGCTTGGAAAAGAGACCCTTAAACCTAGACTTGGACAACACCACCTCTCCACCAAATAGAAGGCAGGGGAAGCAAAATAGTGATTGCTTTGCATCGCTTGCAGTTAGCCACTGATTCCTTCCAATCCACTCATTGTTGAATTTGCGATTTCCAACTTGTTGCGTAATGTTTATGTCCAATGTCTGATGAGCACATAAAAAATCCTACAATGTGATTTTCTGGATTTTTTTGTCTCGTTTTGTCTGTCATAGTTGAAGTGTACCTATGATGAAAATTACAGGCCTCTCTCATATTTTTAGGTGGGAGAACTTGCACAATTGGTGGCTGACTAAATACTTTTTTGCCCCACTGTATGTATATATATATACACACACATATATATATATATATATATATATATATATATATATATATATATATATATATATATATATATATATATATACACAGTGGCTTGCGAAAGTATTCACCCTCCTTGGCATTTTTCCTATTTTGTAGCCTTACAACCTGGAATTAAAATTGATTTTTGGGGGATTTGTATCATTTGATTTACACAACATGCCTACCACTTTGAGATGCAACATATTTTTTTATTGTGAAACAAACAAGAAATAAATCTTGAGCGTGCATAACTATTCATCCCCTCAAAGTCAATACTTTATAGAGCCACCTTTTGCAGCAATTACAGCTGCAAGTCTCTTGGGGTATGTCTCTATATTCTTGGCACATCTAGTCACTGGGATTTTTGCCCATTCTTCAAGACAAAACTGATCCAGCTCCTTCAAGTTGGATGAGTTCTGCTGGTGTACAACAATTTTTAAGTCATACCACAGATTCTCAATTGGATTGAGGTCTGGGCTTTGATTAGGCCATTCCAAGACATTTAAATGTTTCCCCTTAAACCACTCAAGTGTTGCTTTAGCAGTATGCTTAGGGTCATTGTCCTGCTGGAAGGTGAACCTCCGTCCCAGTCTCAAATCTGGAAGACTGAAACAGGTTTCCCCCAATAATTCCCTTATATTTAGCACCATCCATCATTCCTTCAATTCTGACCAGTGTCCCAGTCCCTGCCAATGAAAAACATGGGATGATATTCTCTGGGTGATGAGAGGTGTTGGGTTTGTGCCAGACATAGCGTTTTCCTTGGTGGCCAAAAATCTACATTTTAGTCTCATCTGACCAGAGTACCTTCTTCCATATGTTTGGGGAGACTCCCACATGCCTTTTTGGCACACACAAAATGTGTTTGCTTAGTTTTTTTCTTTAAGCAATGGCTTTTTTCTGCCCACTCTTCCGTAAAGCCCAGTTTCGTGGATTGTATGGCTTAAAGTGGTCCTATGGACAGATACTCCGATCTCCGCTGTGGAGCTTTGCGGCTCCTTCAGTGTTACCTTTGGTCTCTTTGTTGCCTCTGATTAATGCCCTCCCTGCCTGGTCCATGAGTTTTGGTGGGCGGCCCTCTCTTGACAGGTTTGTTGTGGTGCCATATTCTTTCCATTTTTTAATAATGGATTTAATGGTGCTCCGTGGGATGATCAACGTTTCGGATATTCTTTTATAACCCAACCCTGATCTGTACTTCTCCACAACTTTGTCCCTGATCTGTTTGGAGAGCTCCTAGGTCTTTATGGTGCTGCTTGCTTGGTGGTGCCTCTTGCTTAGTGGTGTTGCAGACTCTGGGGCCTTTCAGAACAGGTGTATAATAGATCATGTGACCGATCATGTGACACTTAGATTGCACACAGATGGACATTTTTCATTTAACTTGACCAATTTGGACTATGGTAACCCAACAGTGCTGCGAAGCCTTGAGGGCCGGATTTAATAATGGGAGCTACAGGCTGGCTATAGGTTACAGGCTAGGTTGGTTGCATTGTATTGCCATTGTAATGTAGGTAAGCTACAGTATACTGTGCTTTGGAATAGCAGTGTTTGCATATGTTTCCGGTGGGATGTTAAACTAAAAGCCCTTCAGAGAACCATGAAAATGAAATACAGTTGTGTCGATCCCTAGGCTGGACACAGGCCAGTCTCTGAGGTGAGCAGAGGAGACTGATGGGACATGATGGATGGAGAACACAGAAGTGCTGATGCGGAGAGATAGAGAGGCAAAGAGTGACACACATCCTGTAGCAGCATCCTCTTCATTTAAAACCCAACCACGCATCCTGCAAGTCAAGCAAGAACAGAATAAAATACATTCTGATGAAAAATGCAACTTGGTCTGCATAAATGCTACACTCTGTTATCTTATATACTTATAAGGCTGGAATTTTCAGGATGTCGCCTAGTCTGGTTGCCATTCTTTTTCCTGCCAATGCAGTTGGCTAAAGAGACAGAATTGTAACCATAGTGTACAGTACGTATCCCAGAGTGTCCCTTTTATATCGCCTAGAGCCCAACCTGCCCCTCAGTCAACTAGGGAATAGCAGACTAGCACCACAACTGTCTGGCAGTTTAGAAAAAAACCATTCACAGATGAAAACAGCGAGAGTAGGCATAGCTGTTCATTGATGCTGGCCTGGGGTTAAATTAGTTCACTTCTCACACAGTGGATTCTTTTAGTCAGAGTCAGCCCAAAGTGAGGATGAGCTTAAAGTCTGTGAAAGTCTATGTGCTTGTATGGTAAATATCAACAGCCTAGTCTGGGTACTCAGGAGAAGGAAAATGCATGTTTTTTGACTAATTATACATTTTCACAACAATAGTGTAGTATTCACAACTGTGACTTGTCTTCATCAGGCTTCCCTAAGGTGAGCTGAATTACCATGCCTTCAGGTAGAGACTGACAACGTTGGTGCGGTAACCCCCTAGAACATTGTGCGAAAGCTTGATCTACAGTGAAGACAATGCATGTTTTTAGATGAGACGATTCATCTATTTTCACAAAAATAGTGTCATTCACAACTGTAATTGTTCTTCTTCATCTGGCTTCACTAAGCTGATAACATTGTGTAGAAAATGTTTTGGAGTCTGTGAAAGCTTGTGCTTACTTGAACTGAATAGAAGCACTTTCAATGGGAGTTTGAGGTTTTGGGGAGGGGGGTCCTACCAGAGTGCTGCAAGCCAGGCACTGTTGCCAGTATTTACTAGGACCAGATGGATTCTGCGGGGATTTTTCAATGCCCCTGTAAATGTAAAGAAAAGACAGATAACCTACAGAATCAATCAAACAAAAGTGAGACATGTAGGCTACTAGGCTATACTAACAGGTGTGGCATGTCAATGATAGCCAGAAGAGTTGGCTAAAGTATAGGCTACAGATCTGGGACCAGGCTACCTCAGCACATAGGCTAGCTGTCTTCCAGGTAGATCAGGCAACTGTGCTGTAACGGACTAGAGCATAGGAAACAGTTATGACAGTTATCACTAGGGACTGCTTGGGCTGCAGTCAGTGACACATTTAATTCACACCTACTGTAGTGGGTTGGGCAGGCGGTGTTGAGAGGTATGCAGACAGAGAGTGACAACATATGATTTCCTTTGAGCGTTATTACTCAACTACGTGGGCAGCTATCTCCAGCTATTCTAAATGACTGCTGCAGCGACCTTCTACACTCTCTCAGTATCTCTCCCTCTCTCTCTCCCTCGCTCTCCCGCTCTCTCACTCCCTCGCTTTCGCTCTCTCTCTACCCCTCTCTTAATTCAATTCAATTCAAGGGCTTTATTGGCATGGGAAACATGTGTTAACATTGCCAAAACAAGTGAGGTAGATAATATATAAAGTGAATATATAAAGTGAAATAAAAATTAACAGTAAACATTACACATACAGAAGTTTCAAAACAATAAAGACATTACAAATGTCATATTATATATATACAGTGTTTTAACAATGTACAAATGGTTAAAGGACACAAGATAAAATAAATAAGCATAAATATGGGTTGTATTTACAATGGTGTTTGTTCTTCACTGGTTGCCGTTTTCTCGTGGCATCAGGTCACAAATCTTGCTGCTGTGATGGCACACTGTGGAATTTCACCCAGTAGATATGGGAGTTTATCAAAATTGGATTTGTTTTCAAATTCTTTGTGGATCTGTGTAATCTGAGGGAAATATGTCTCTCTAATATGGTCATACATTGGACAGGAGGTTAGGAAGTGCAGCTCAGTTTCCACCTCATTTTGTGGGCAGTGAGCACATGCTCACTGAGTCTGTACATAGTCAAAGCTTTCTTTAATTTTGGGTCAGTCACAGTGGTCAGGTATTCTGCCACTGTGTACTCTCTGTTTAGGGCCAAATAGCATTCTAGTTTGCTCTGTTTTTTTGTTTATTCTTTCCAATGTGTCAAGTAATTATCTTTTTGTTTTCTCATGATTTTGTTGGGTCTAATTGTGCTGCTGTTCTGGGGCTCTGTAGGGTGTGTTTGTGTTTGTGAACAGAGCCCTCTCTCTCGGGCTAAGACAGCTGTGTATTTAGGCCTAGGCAATAAACACACGGTTGAGTCTGGTCAAAGGCAGGATGTGGTGATTGTTTTCTAAGGTCTAATGACTGAAGAATTATGCTTGATATTGTCACATCCTGTCACTGAAAGATCTGGGCTTTGAGACCAACATGTTACAGGGACGTGTTTTGTTCAGAGGTGGAGGGAGCACTTGGTTTTGTGGATGAGTGGAGAGGGGATGACAATTAACTGTACATTAACTGTACATTTATGGTTTTCCTTTAATTGATTATGCTGCCAAACATACCCTCGTAAAGCTAACTATCCTACCGATCCTTGACTTTGACGATGTCATTTATTGTTATTATTATTATATTATTTACAAAATAGCCTCCAACACTCTACTCAGCAAATTGGATGCAGTCTATCACATTGCCATCCATTATGTCACCAAAGCCCCATATAATACCCACCACTGCGACCTGTATACTCTCGTTAGCTGGTCCTCGCTACATATTCGTCGCCAAACCCACTGGCTCTAGGTAATCTATAAGTCTTTGCTAGGTAAAGCTCCACCTTATCTCAGCTTACTGGTCACAATAGCAACACCCACCCGTAGCAAACACTCCAGCAGGTATTTTTCACTGGTCATCTCCAAAGCCAACACCTACTTTGGCCACCTTTCCTTCCAGTTCTCTGCTGTCAATGACTGGAACAAATTGCAAAAATCACTGAAGTTGGAGACTTATATCTCCCTCACTAACTTTAAGCATCAGCTGTCAGAGCAGCTTACCGATCGATGCAGCTGTACATAGCCCATCTGTAAATAGCCCATCCAACCAAGTACCTACCTCATCCCCATATTTGTTTTTGTTTTTCTGCTCTTTTGCATACCAGTATTTCTACTTGCATATCCTCATCTGCACATCTACAGTGGGGCAAAAAAGTATTTAGTCAGCCACCAATTGTGCAAGTTCTCCCACTTTAAAAAGATGAGAAAGGCCTGTAATTTTCATCATAGGTACACTTCAACTATGACAGAATAAATTAGAGAAAAATAATCCAGAAAATCACATTGTAGGATTTTTTATGAATGTATTTGCAAATTATGGTGGAAAATAAGTTTTGGTCAATAACAAAAGTTTATCTCAATACTTTGTTATATACCCTTTGTTGTCAATGACAGAGGTCAAAACGTTTTCTGTAAGTCTTAAGGTTTTCACACACTGTTGCTGGTATTTTGGCCCATTCCTCCATGCAGATCTCCTCTAGAGCAGTGATGTTTTGGGGCTGTTGCTGGGCAATATGGACTTTCAACTCCCTCAAAAGATTTTCTATGGGGTTGAGATCTGGAGACTGGCTAGGCCACTCCAGGACCTTGAAGTGCTTCTTACGACGCCACTCCTTCATTGCCCGGGTGGTGTGTTTGGGATCATTGTCATGCTGAAAGACCCAGCCACGTTTCATCTTCAATGCCCTTGCTGATGGAAGGTTTTCACTCAAAATCTCACGATACATGGCCCCATTCATTCTTTCCTTTACACGGATCAATCGTCTTGGTCCCTTTGCAGAAAAACAGCCCCAAAGCATGATGTTTCCACCCACATGCTTCACAGTAGGTATGGTGTTCTTTGGATGCAACTCAGCATTCTTTGTCCTCCAAACACGACAAGTTGAGTTTTTACCAAAACGTTCTATTTTGGTTTCATCTGACCATATGACATTCTCCCAATCTTCTTCTGGATCATCCAAATGCTCTCTAGCAAACTTCAGACGGGCCTGGACATGTACTGGCTTAAGCAGGGGGACACGTCTGGCACTGCAGGATTTGAGTCCCTGGCGGCGTAGTGTTTTACTGATGGTAGGCTTTGTTACTTTGGTCCCAGCTCTCTGCAGGTCATTCACTAGGTCCCCCCCGTGTGGTTCTGGGATTTTTTGCTCACCGTTCTTGTGATCATTTTGACTCCCAGATCGTGGGAGATTATCAGTGGTCTTGTATGTCTTCCATTTCCTAATAATTGCTCCCAAGGTTGATTTCTTCAAACCAAGCTGCTTACCTATTGCATATTCAGTCTTCCCAGCCTGGTGCAGGTCTACAATTTTGTTTCTGGTGTCCTTTGACAGCTTTTTGGTCTTGGCCATAGTGGAGTTTTTTCTGGATTTCTTTTCTATATTTTTTTCTATATTTTGTCTGTCATAGTTGAAGTGTACCTATGATGAAAATTACAGGCCTCTCTCATCTTTTTAAGTGGGAGAAATAGCACAATTGGTGGCTGACTAAATATTTTTTTGCCCCACTGTATCACTCCAGTGTTAATTGCTAAATTGTAATTACTTCACCACTATGGCCTATTTATTGCCTTACCTCCTTTCTTCATTTCCACACACTGTATACTGATTTTTCTATTGTGTTATTGACTATACGTTTGTTTATCCCATATATACTCTGTGTTGTTGTTTTTGTCACACTGCTTTGCTTTTTCTTGGCCAGGTCGCCATTGTAAATGGGAAGTTGTTCTCTATTGGCCTACCTGGTTAAATAAAGGTGAAATGAAATAAATGATATCATGGATGCTGCACTGAATCTCTGTGCACTTCTTACATTTACAATAAAGGCTTTTAAAAATACATATACTTATCCCTTTGTTTTCTCTGTCTTTCCCTTACACAGGGATTGTTGAGCTGAATAATTCATAGTAACAAAATAGTGGACCGTCTGTTTTTTGGTCAGGCAGAATAACAATGGACCTGCAGAGTGATTGACTAACACTGCCTCTCCAGTAGAGAACGTCAGCGCAATCATATGCTAATACATGCTTTGTTCGTTTATACTTTTCAATCGAGAGTTCTATTCAAATACAGAACTGCGTCAGTCAGACACTGCAGTCTGGTTGCTTTCTGTACTTTTAATAAAAAGTGAAGTATGTGTGTGTGCATGTGTGTGTGTGTGTGTGTGTGTGTGCGGGGTGTGCACTTTTTTTGGACCTATGCCATTGCTTATGCTCAATCATGCCAAATTACCACTATTATTCTGTTGTGTCAGCCAGCCTCAGCCAGCAATGAAGAAATTGAATGAGGCAGGTTTCCCAGACTGCAGTGTCAGTCAGTCCTATGGATAGCTACACCTTCAGAACCTGTGGTCTCACATAAGACCTATTGATTAAGGCATAAGGGCTGTCCTTGAATGCCCTCAGTGGGTTCAGTGTGTGAGAAGAGAGCAGGTGACCCTGGCAGGTCGTGACAGTGTTCAGCACAGAAATCACTGTGTTTCGCTCAAGTATTTGGTATTCATTAGAATCCACATTTAAAATGCCACACATAGCCTACATACACACAATATTCAGGTCTAATACATTTTTAATTTAACTAGGCAAGTCAGTTAAGAACAATGACGCCCTACCCCAGCCAAACCCTAACCCGGATGACGTTGGGCCAATTGTGCACCGCCTTATGGGACTCCCAATCACAGCCTGGAATCGAACCAGGGTATGTAGAGACACCTCTTGCACTGAGATGCAGTGTCTTAGACCACTGCGCCTCTCGGGAGCCCACTGTTCATAGTACAGTGCAAATTACAATGCAAGATATAGAAAATGGCTGTGTCTCTTCACAGTCCCCTTTGTGCAGTAAGGTGTTATTTTATCTGTTTGCGTGTCTTGTGTTGTACCGATGAGTATCTGTCACTTATCACAAGGACACAAGTGTGACGTCAGTTCTTTAGGAACACAGAGGGCATGTTTTTAAGAGTTGTTTAGTTTGTGTGACCTTGCAATTCTTAGTGCACTAACTCTATAAAGGCTCACAGTCTGGGTTGTAAGGGTTTTATCTTGGTTTAATATGTCTATTCAGGATTGATTCAATAGTACATCCTGATGGGAAGGATCCTGATCCAGATATTTTGTGAATATGGCACAGATGTGCAGCACAGTAGGAGCCATGCCATAAATATAGGTCAGTCCACACCCCAAAAAACACAGGGGTACTTTAGATATTTAAATGCATCTAGCCGGGTACAGTTTCCTCACATAATTGTAAAGCTCATCATATAGCCTAACCACCTCAACATTTAAGGGATATTGGGTGGCTAATCAACACACCAGCTACTGCAGAGAACACACCCATCTCTCTCTCTCGGGTTACTGCACCAATGTTGCCAGTTTCTTCCTGAAGGCATGGTAATTCAGCTCAGCTCTGTGGTAAATTAGAGGGTTCTGTTCTCCCCTTCCTAAAACAGAACCTCTGACTGTCTCTCTCTGCTGTAAAGCCTACCGCCCCTCTCATCCACTGTCTCTATTCCTGGAACAGAGGGAAGGAAGGAAGATTGTCTGTACACAGCACTGTGACACAGCACTGACAATTTAACAGCCAGTCCTCCACAGCTGTTGGAGAGAGGGGGGATACATGCATCCAATGGTTCAATGTCATTGAATGGTTGTTAATGCATTGGAGATGGTTTAGCATGGCTTCAAGGTCACTTTCCTCATGAGGCCTAGTTGTTCAGTCATTGCAAAACATTTAGTCAGCAGCACTTTAAAGATGGAATCTGCATTGGGGGAACAGCGCCATTGTCCGCCCCAGCAGCTTTCATCTAGTTTTTGTTCTGTGGACTTATCAGAGGTGTGGTGCATCGAGCAGTGTGATAAAAAAACAAATGCAGTGTCTATTCTGCTGTTCTATCTCCAGGCAATGATGGCCAAAGGGGGAAAAACTGTGTTCGTTGTTTGCAGTAACTGCTTTGTTGTTGTAGCATCCCAAACGGATGTGGCAGTTTCACCATGAAGGATTCCAGCTTTAAGATCAGGGGCCTCATTTAACAAACGTGCGTAAATGTTGTACTAAATTCTGGAGTACATGGAGGTTCTATGATTTGCGTGCGCAACAAATTATTGGAACTGTCGCACGCATCATATACTGTATGAATGTTTTCAATGAATAATCCGACCATTATATATTTGTGGGCTCGTGAACGAGCGCTACAACCCCGCCTGGAAAACGCCCTCCATTCACTATTTTAAGGTAACATAACGCCCTCATTTGCTGTATGATTTGGGGGTGTTGGAACTTGACAATGATCATTAAAAAAATATATATCGCAATGGCAAATGTCATCAGATTTATGTAGAGGCGTGGGCAGAATGTTTTAATCTTTTGCAGGACTTTTTTTTTAAATGCCACGTGTAGCGAGTGCCAATCACTGGCTGCGCTTTCTGCAAGATTGATTGACCTTTCGAACAATTTCTAAGTAAATGCTACTACAGCCACCACGTCTATACAAAATACGAATTCCTGTTCAATATTTAGTGTATCAATAGATTTTATTTCTATCTCCTGTCTTGGTATATAGGCTCTGAGATTAAATGGGCTATTATGTTCCGCTCCTATCGCACAGCAATACTGTAGCCTACAGTCTGTTTACTGTCGCGCATAGGTGGCTATTGAATGAGTGATGGATAAATGGTAGCCTAATATTTGATGTGTAGCGGGAATAAACAAGTCATGTCAGAAAAAGAGAGACATGCCTTGCAATATGACTATGATTTAGGTCGTGAAGACCTAAACAAATGCATATGTTTTATCACTAGGCAAACGAGTTAATGTTTTTATTAGCCTACCATTATTATAATTCCTGTGCATCAAACATCTTCATGTACACCTAATGAACAATATTTGCTTGCAATGCAGTTGATCAACTTGTGTGCACACATGGTTTGAGATTTGCGTGGAGAAGCGCACACTTTCCTGTCAAGTTCAAAATGGAGAAATACCAACCTTTGTGGGAAAACTGATGCACGTATATTTTGTGCGCACGCACTTTGATAACTGAGGCCCCTGAACAGAATTCGGTGGGAGCTGAATGGGACGTAGTCATCAGAGCAGTCCTGAACTCCCCTTATGACCTGCTATCTAACATCATCAGCCATAGAGGAATCAATACCTGGAGGAACTGATTCATTTAATCATACATCCTTCATTCATCTGAAACATATAATATGCCTTTAATGTATTCATTATTCATTTTATGACAAATACAAAAATATGATGCATTTGCATTCAGTAGGCTACTTAAATTATCAGGTTGACAAAGTTAATGTACAGTTCCCACACAGGGCAGGAACAAAGTAGCAGTATCCCTTCACGACCAGAGATCCCTGTCCTGATGTGTCCTCGACCTGCACCTGGTGTTGTTCCTCTGTCCCGGAAAGTCCTCACTAACCCCACAGCCACAGTATTGGGCCACTAGAGTGTGTTTGTAAACATAGACAGGTTTGCAATGTAAACATACAGATAGCATTCAGTGTAACTAGGTGAAGGGGTGTAGGTGCGTAGTGTGTTTGTCGGGGGTGGGGGGATACCCGCAGAGATGAGCTCATAGTCTGGAACTTAGCCAAGGTGTGTGTGTGCTCGCCTGCACTTAATGGGAGTGTTTGTTTACTAACATGGATGTTTTTTTCATAATGCCTTTACTGTTATAATATGATAGATATGATAGATATGATAACAGCATTAACACATCGTAGATCTTTACTGTTCTAATATGATAGATATGATAGTGGTGCATATGATAACAGCATTAACACATCATAGATGATCACTGACTGTGTTTTGTCTCATTGTGAGATGAATCTTGCTAAGCTAAACTTCCACCTAAAAAGCAAGTCTAAATCATAAATTGATGTCAATGGGAGGTTTATGTGAAAATGTGCGTTATGTGCATGTTCTTCAACAATATAACCAGGTATCTGATTGTATTGTTGACATGTGTTTGTGTCTCCAGGTTCCCCATACAGGTGTCTGGCACGGTGGCAGCCCCTCTGCTCTCCTGAACATGAACCACTATGCCAATAAGAAGAGTATAGCAGAGAGCATGCTGGACGTAGCCCTGCTCATGGCCAACGCTTCCCAGCTGAAGGCTGTCCTGGAGCAGGGGCCAGACTTCTCCTTGTACACTCCCCTCATCACTCTCATCAGCATCTCCCTCAGCCTGCAGGTCACTGTGGGGGTCCTCCTCATCTTCATCGGTGAGGATAACAACATTGTATCTCTGGAGGACATTTTTACAAGAAGCGTATTGAATGCAACACTTTTGCATTTGCATCAAATAGGCCTACATTAGACAGTTGCATTCTAAACCTGCGTAATGATTGCTGTATTATGGACTCTTTTGACACTAGCCCCGCTAATGCACGCTATCTAAATGGAGCCGCTTGTGTCTCATCTTCATCAGTGAACATGTGTTTTATAACGTCCTCCTCCCTCAACACTTTGTGTTGACCTTAACTGAGGACGACCTCATACCTATCAAGTCCAATGTTTCCTGACATACAACCAATTACCTACTGCAGCGTTGCTGAGGTGCTGTAGCCATGGCAAATAGGCGTGTGTGTGTGTGTGTGTGTGTGTGTGTGTGTGTGTGTGTGTGTGTGTGTGTGTGTGTGTGTGTGTGTGCGTGCGTGCGTGCGTGCGTGCGTGCGTGCGTGCGTGCGTGCGTGCGAGCGCGTGTGGACGTGTTTAACCATTCTTGTGGGAACCAGAAGTCCCACAAGAATAGTAAACAAACAAAAATTTGACCAACTGGGAACATTTTGTTGGTTCCCACAAGGTCAAATGCTATGCTGTTGAAGATTGAATTCTTCAGGTATGACCGTACAGGCTGACAGTGACTTTGATCTTCAGCACTGGACAGAGACTGCTCTTCATCATGTCTACATCACAGAGAATGCTCTTCATCATGCCTACATCACAGAGAATGCTCTTCATCATGTCTACATCACAGAGAATGCTCTTCATCATGTCTACATCACAGAGACTGCTCTTCATCATGTCTACATCACAGAGAATGCTCTTCATCATGTCTATATCACAGAGACTGCTCTTCATCATGTCTACATCACTGCCCTCACATTTGCTCCCATTATTTCTGCACCATGTCATTCTGGTTTCAATTGTATTTTCTTGTGAAACCAGATAGTTAATGAATGGTGCAGGTCACATCACTGTAATTCATCTCTTACAGTCCCCAGTAGGAAAACACTTAGTATGTCCAGCCCATATGTTTTTAACCACTCTCTCTCTGAATTAACACTCATTCACTAAGTCACAAGGCTTTACTTTTCCACTAGTGAAATCCATTTGAAGGGATCATGCACTGAACCTGCATGTCAGAGCCATCACACTCTCCCTGTTTCTCCCTCTTCTCCCCATTGACCGTTGCTCAACCCATACCTCCACTCCCCCATCCTCCCATTCTCTCTAGTTCCTCCCCAAACCCCCCCTCTCCCTTCTCCACCTTCCATATCTCCTCTACTATTCCCTACTATCCCCCCCCCCTTGTCTTTGACCATTCGAACTGACTGTTCAAACAACTAACACACAGCTCAGACACCCATACCCCACCAAACATGCCACCAGGGGTCTCTTCACAGACCCTAAGTCCAGAACAGACTCTGGGAAGCACAACGTACTGCATAGTGCCATGACTACATGGAACTCTGTTTCACATCAAGTAACTCAAGCAAACATTAAAATCGGATTTAAAAAACTGATAAAACAACACCTCACGTCACAACACGGACTGTGAAGAGACACACGCATTCTCACACACACTCTTAACACATGCACTCTACACACACACTCTAACACACACACTCTAACACATGCACTCTACACACACACTCTAACACACACACTCTAACACACACACTCTAACACATGCACTCTACACACACACTCTAACACACACACTCTAACACATGCACTCTACACACACACTCTAACACACACACTCTAACACATGCACTCTACACACACACTCTAACACACACACTCTAACACATGCACTCTACACACACACTCTAACACACACACTCTAACACATGCACTCTACACACACACACTAACACACACACTCTAACACACACACTCTAACACACACACTCTAACACACACACTCTAACACACGCACTCTACACACACACTCTAACACACACACTCTAACACATGCACTCTACACACACACACTAACACACACACTCTAACACACACACTCTAACACATGCACTCTACACACACACTCTAACACACACACTCTAACACATGCACTCTACACACACACTCTAACACACACACTCTAACACATGCACTCTACACACACACTCTAACACACACACTCTAACACATGCACTCTACACACACACTCTAACACACACACTCTAACACATGCACTCTACACACACACTCTAACACACACACTCTAACACATGCACTCTACACACACACTCTAACACACACACTCTAACACATGCACTCTACACACACACTCTAACACACACACTCTAACACATGCACTCTACACACACACATTGTGGTGTTGTATTATTGTAGTCTTGTACATTTGTTATAATATATAAATAATGTAGTCATGTCTTGTATGATGTTTAGTTTTATTTATGATGTAGGCTGTTGTTTTGTTGTGATGCAATTGTTTTATTCTTGTTTGGACCCCAGGAAGAGTAGCTGCTGCCTTGGCTAATGGGAGTTCTATTAAATACTCAATTGGTGGTGTGTGCTGTGAATGCCTTACATACCATCCCCCCTGGCCTGGGCCAGACACACACAGCCAGAGACACAGGCAGGGTTTCTCACAACGTTTAACATCTTCTAATCTGCCCCCCACACACACATGCACGTGCACACCACAGGAGGTTGGTGGCACCTTAATTGGGGAGGATGGGCTCGTGGTAATGGTTGGATCGGAATAGGTGGAATGGTATCAAATACATGGTTTCCAGTAGGTTGATACCATTCCATTAGCTCCGTTCCAGACATTACTATGAGCCGTCCTCCCCTCAGCAGCCTCCTGTGGTACATAAGCACATAACATTATCAGAACATCTACATCCACTACACACATATTCATAGATACCATTAACCATGCCCCTCTGTAAAAGAATAGACGTAGCTCTTTCCAGCAGTCAAATGATCAAATTGCCCTCTAGTGGTCTCTTGGGTAGAATGTTATTAATATTTTTCATCATTTCATAATTAATAAACATTTAAAAAAACATTTAAACAACGAAAATCTGGTGTTCAAACGCTTTTGTTATATTTCAGTCTTCTGTGATGTATATAAAGATTAATATTGGGATGCAAACTCAAAATTGAATACATTTCAACTCTATATCTGACATGGTACAGCCCATAACCATGTGTGTGAGGTGTACAGTATGTGTTTGTTTCAAAGTAGTTTTGTTTAAGACTACCAAGAAACACTCTGTGTGACCCTGATTTTAGCCCACTGCAGTGTTAAGCTATTCTTTTTGTTCATTATACTCACTGTGTCCTGGTCACACATATGTTTCCTCTGAGCTGAGCAGCAGAGAGTTGACAGAGTTCAGTCCGGGGTACATGAGGACCAGGCCTGAGAAACACTTATACAGAGCACAAAGCAGTATGTCACTATAGATTGGCTCCAGTCCCGGGATAGCTGCCATCACTCAATCAGGATTATACTTTTTATGTGTGTGTAGAGTTATCTGTGTGTATGTGTGAGAGAGGGAGTCTATGTTTGCATACGTGTGTGTTTGCGAGTGCATGCTGTGAATGTTTGTAAAGCTCATCTGTACCAATTTCCCCTGTTCTCTCCACAGTGCGGTGGAACCTGAATGACCAGAGTAAACACTTCAGGCTGAATGTAATGGAGAACCTGGCCACAGGCCTCGTCTTCGTCATCGTAGTAGTCAACGTCTTCATCACTGCCTTTGGAGTACAGAAACCCAATCAGAAAGCCTGACCAGGACACAGAAATGCATCACCACCCCCTTAGGTACACACACACACACACACACACACACACACACACACACACACACACACACACACACACACACACACACACACACACACACACACACACACACACACACACACACACACACACACACACACACACACACACACACACACACACACACACACACACTCTCTTCTCCCCTCTCTCAAACTCAAACAGGAATTGTTTGCACTTTCCCCCAATAGTTTGTCCATGACTCAGCAGCTGTCCTGTTCTCCGTATCTCCTGACCTTCCTAAACGCCCATGCTCCCCCAACCTGACCCATAAATACGCACTGTTCCAGGACTCGACAGAAACTTCCACTAGAAAACACCCCCCAACAAAACTCAACTACTGTCTTTTTACCAGTCCAGAACCCTTTTGTCCCGATGAGAGAGAGGTTTGCTTTCATAAACAACACTGTGTGTTTGTGTAGGAGACCAACAGGAAAACAGAGACAACAGCCAGGGATCATGTGACCTCCATGTCTGCCTCCTGCCCTGTACTGTAGTTATCCCCAGCAAGCAAGCACACACACTTTGCCTATCTCTCGCTCACTCTCACACACAAATACTCCAAGCCACAGCATTGAGGAAGGCTGAGCACCGAATGTAAATTTTTTATCACATTTATGAGGTGAAAGGAGGACGTCATGGGTCTTGCTCAGACAGCCTGGGCCACTGTGCCTGAAGGGTCTGAAGAGCACATGTATGGAAAAAGAGTCTGTGCCTCACTCTCAAAACATAGAGAACACATTCAGCTTGTGTCGTAGTCTCGTATGCTGCATTTACTGCATTTAAATAGAACATATTGTTGCAGCATTGAGCAGCAGTTGATGTGAAACTTGATCAATAAAAGAGCTAGCATTGCACTACATCAAGGATCTGCAATATCCCGGCTAGATGTGCCACTGATAATCTCGTCTCAGACCAAGGCACATAGAAGAGCTGTGAGAAGAGTGCATGGTTATTTTGGCTGTGTGGTGACTCACTATCATCAGATGCAGATAGAGAAAGAACTGCTCATTAAAGCTGAGGCCTTGATTAGACTCAGTACTGTTACCGCATACACAATTAACATCTCACTTTCTCAGACTCTGTACATCCCTGTACCATTCAGGTCTCCAGCATTGAATGCACAGCTCATGGTGAAGAATTTCATTGGTTAGCTTAATGTAATAGATATAGCTATAAAAAAAATCTAGTTTGGCGGTTCTGTTGTTACCGCTCAAAATAAGATCATATGGCATTGTAATCCTAGGTTTGGCAGGGACACTCATAACTACTATTGAAGCTATGCACTGATGGAGTCTGAGGGAACATGACATCATAAACTAATTATACATTCCCCTTTCTTTCCCATAGCTTCCATTGCTAACCATGGAATCACACAGACATACCATGATCCAGCTAGTGACACACAAATCCACTAACCAGGACAATAGACAGATCTATAAACATTTTGTATATCTATTGCTCTCATGCACTGTATCTGGCTCTAACTCCGTGTAATACCCCTGAGTTGGTTGGAGGAGTCTGGAATGAAAAGAACTTCTGAAGGATTTCATATTCAGATGCGCTTCATCATCATCATGGCTGCAGATCATTCTAAGTGGGACTAATAGCTGTCTGTCTGTTGGGACTGGGAGTACTGGGATTCAAACAGAACAATCACTCTAGTGACACCCTCCCCACTCCCTCACCCCTCCAATCTGCCACTCACCCCTCCTCCCCATCTGCTCTTTGATCTGGGTCTCCCTACAGACAGAAACAGATATAGAAACACACAGCTCACTGAAGCAAAGCTACTGAGAATAGACACCAGGACTCTTAACTGCCACAGAGAATCATCATCTACAAGACGTCACTCATCATCTATCTTACTGTAACCAGTAAGGGTACTAGAGGAGATTCCATAGAGAAATACACATGTTCACTTGAACTGCAGAATAGTAACCACACCTGTCGTCTAAAGCTGCTATGTAAAGCTGCTATGGCACTTGTGATCATCTTCATAGCAGCTCATTTCATTATCCTCTTATCTGGCTTGCAGATGTCTCTGGGCTAGGTCATGAGTGCCCTCTAGTGGTATTTTTGGTGCTATTGCAATGATGTGAGATCTTTGTATTACATTGTCAGGTTACCACTCTCACAGATACGTCCTGCTCTGGTAATAAATGAACATCCAAAAAGCACCATACTGCCTGAAGAAGTGCTGCTGGCTTCTGTAATGTGTAAGTATGTTATTTGTGTAAACCAATCATATTTTTTTGTGATGTTTGTATTGTTTCCCACCCCTGATTTACTCCTAAACAAGTCACACCAAAATGAAATGTTAAAAAGGACAGCTGTTACTAACACTAGCAATGAAATGTTAAAAAGGACAGCTGTTACTAACACTAGCAACGAAATGTTAAAAAGGACAGCTGTTACTAACATTAGCAATGTTTTAGCATGTGTGTACAGGTATGTGCACTAGTCTATTCTTGTTTTTTCCCCAGAACATTCTACATTCCTAATTATGAAATGTATTTTTCTTAAAATAATAGTTATTCTTTATTTGTCCTATTTCACACATGTACATGTGTTCATTAATATGCATGTGTGAATTGGATATGCGTTTTGTTTTTTTGCATTTCCCACTCTCCCCGAGACATCCTGGAGAGTGGGGTCACGGAATTTGCCTGATCTTTGCTTCAACTTTTTTTCTCTTAAACTGGTGCAACTATCAATATGCAACCAAACACTTTCCAGTATTATAGCGCATTCACATTTCTTCCCATCAAAAGAAAACAACATTCAAGATAAGAATTATGTTAGTTTATTATGGTGATATTCCTCAGTTCTCTGTTAACAATGGGATAGAAACAAGCTGTAATTGTCAGTCTCTCAGTGCAACTACATGTGAAGACATGCAAGGGGTAGTGTAAGGTTGACTTGGAGACTGTGAATAAGCTGTTGACTGTCAATCACAGTGTTAGAAGGCACTGAGCGGTGAAAATGGATGTGTTGCTAAGGACACTCAGAAACTGTAGCATGTAAATGTAGTATGACAACACAGTGACAACATTCAAACAACAGACTGGCTAGGCTTTCAGTCTTTCACTTCAAACTGGGGTACAGTGCGGACTTACAGTCTTCCTCCACTCCTGATGTTTAAAAGTCATCCATTCCCTCAGTAAAAAGGCCCTCCATTTGGACTGAGCTGTAGAACTTCAAATGAAATATTTAAGGATTTTCAAGTTAATCCAGAATTAAAGGTTCAGATTAAGTTAACCAGGGCATTTTGATTCCCTGTGATGTTTAAGAAAGCCTATATGACACTCTTACAAAGAGCATGGAGGCACTATGTCTGATTATACAAAGACATATTCAATGAATAAGTCAAATTTTCACTTAAAAATGCAGGGGTACTGTTGAAATACAATACTACTTGCAAGTATGTACAAATATATATTTTAAATAGCACCATTTTAGTTCCCCCTGCAGGTAAATGTTTGGCATTGCAAAGATAATTGTTTTAGCATTTCCCGCTGAATATGGCCTTATTGAATTTTGGATCCGTCCTTGGCGTGGGCTAGGAGAACCTCACTGGTCCCTCTGCCCAGTCCCAGCACTGAGAAGCTCAGAAATGGACCAGTAGCACTCAAATTACCCTCTGTCGGACAGAGACAGAGGGAAAGGAAGTGAGGAATAGAGGAGAGGAGGAATGGAGAGATGGGAAGAAAGAAATGGTGAAAAATGGATAAACGTGAATGACAGCAAGAGCGTGACAGGTCAAGTATAAAAGTATTGGGGAATGAAAGTGGAGAGAGAGGGAGGGTGAATACATCGATGACACAAGGGCATGACATGTTAAAACATATAAGACACAACCTTCTTTTCCTTCCATAATTGCCAAATCAGTGTACGTCATTGCGCAGTCAACATCTACTTCTAAGCTATTTTTAATCATTCAATGAGAAACCTTTTCTTCCTGAATGAAGGACTTACCTCCATAATAATAGAGCAGAGCTAAGCCCACTGCAAGGCTAAAGCAACTCAGGAAGAACAGAGGTCCTGCAAAGAGAGGAGAGATAGTATGCATCGTCTTGATGAGGGGGCACTGGACCGTGTAAATGGTAAGACAATCTCATAACATGGTAGACAGACAAACAGAGACAAGCAGGCATCATCATACTGAGTGATGTTATACCCATGGCTTCCTCTAAAGAAAATATATCTCTCGACCATGTGATCGGTAGTTGCTGGTTCATTAGAACTGTTCATTGACCTACTGTAAGGATAACAAAGTATTCAAAGGAATTAGGATAGAGGTTGTTTTGCGGGCGTGTGAGTGACACGTGAGCTGGTCTGACCAACAAAAGCAGAGAACTGGGGCTGATCACACTGAATGGAGGTTACTAAATGTCCACATGATGCTTAGCTGAGGTTATGGAGGTGACATGGATGGATGCTAAACAAATCTTAGGTTGGATGCTTGACTGAGCTAAAAAAAAAATGTGCTTAACCTACTCATAAGAAGCAACAGTTCCACAAAATTCTATTCCTAACAGGTCAAATTCGTTCAACTTCGAAGAAGAAATATACTATACAGTTGTTCCCTAACATTTGCATTCTGAAGGAACTGTCAACTTGTATCCCAGTCAAGTCGTTAGTTATCCTTAGCACTAGTGTAATATTGGATTTACCCCTGTCATTAAGTACATATCTCTCCATGCGGCGGGCCACAGTGTTAGTCCCCATTGGGTCTGCAGGCTCTAGAACAGAAACAACACGGAACACTGTTAGTCAGTCTCCACAGCATCACACACAGACACACAAATTGGCAAACATCTGTAAATAGGAAACTGACAGTGAAAGAGACAGATATAGAAACACACAGAGAAGGAGAGAGAGAGAAACGACCGGTATACAGACAGACGGACACACACAGCAAGAGATCAGTAAATCTCCTTAGTGCTGTACCTCTTCTGCGGCTGACTCTGGTAGGCAGGTTGAAATAGACATTGTAGGCGTGGATCTGAAGCCCCCTGTAGAACTCATGACACGCCTCCTCTCCCTTCCCCTGCAGGTGCACCAGCAGCTCAGCCAATCGCACCACAGTGGGCACACTCAGGTTCCTGAACTGGAGCAGAATTAGACAAGCATCCAATCACAAGTGTCCACACAGCTGCCTTATGCCCAATTATCCATAGTGCATTCATGGATCTATAATAAGTACTTCATCCTGACTGTTATTGTCAATTATTCCCTAGAATCACAAAATACTACACAACACATTTCAAAAACAGAATCATTGAAAATTGCATGACCATTTGTGGCTGAAAAAGTAGAGGCCTGGATGGTGAGGGTTCCCTGGTGAGAGTGGTGATGTAAAGCTGTGTGCACCCTGTAGTGAAGTACTCAATCCCTTCAGACAGTTAGCATACTCACTAGGCTACTTACCCTCTGGGCCTCCTTGTCAGTCAGTATCTGAGGGTAGGTCCTGTTGAGCTGCAGCACCAGCTTGTCCACCAGCTCAGTGTGCATCCTCTGGTCTGAACACAGGAACTGGGAGTCTCTCTGCAGCTGCACATGGTAGCCGTCTGAGTATGACCAGGGAGCTAGGGAATACAGGAGATAAGGCACAAATGAATACACACTTTAATTAAACTATTTACTTATTTAGTTTTACAATGTATAGCAAACATAGGACTTTTGTTTCAGAAGCACATAAATGGTCTCTTGCAACGCAATTTTTAATTTATTTAATTTAACCAGGAAGGGCTTTGAGATTTAAAATCTCTTTTTCAAGAGTGTCCTCGCCAAGATAGGCAGCACCAAGTCATGACAAAAATTACAGACAAACAACATGAAAAACTACAATTAATATAGTAAAAACCATAGAATTCACAAGAGTATAACAAAATCAAAAACAGCAAGTTAAAAACATTGACAGGTCAGGGAATCTGTCTCACGATCATTCATCAGTGATTTAAAAATAGCAATCGGGACAAGTTCTTCCAGTTTAAAAGTATTTTGTAAGGCGTTCCAAGACGATGGTGCAGAGTACTTAAAAGCCCTTTTTACCAAATTCAGTTCGGGCATTTGGAACAGTTAGCAGGATAAAGTCCAGCGAACGAAGAGAGTTCCCACCCCATTTCGGAACAATAAAAATGGCCAAATAAAAAGGTTGTAAACCCAAAATGGCTTTGTAAATAAAAGTATACCAGTGACTGAGCCTACGAGTGACTAGAGAAGGCCAGCCAACCCTTGTATACAACGTGCAGTGGTGCGTAAGGGTTTTACAGTTTAAAATAAATCTCAAATAGAGTGAACAACGCACACCCCTACATGCTTAACTGAACTAGTGTCACTGAGGTCAGATTAAAGAGGCAGGTCTAATTGTAACTCTGAATACTTGGCACTGAACAGCACTTTTGGCTGTCTACACTAGTCTATTCTGTAAACCATGGTTGTAGGCATTAGTCCTCCAAGAGGAAATAAGGGTTAAGAGGTTTAGTGTCCCTTTTTAGAAACATTAATTGATCTTGCCACGCAAGGGGCACACTGCGTTAGTGAAGATGCACCATGCAAAAGAGAAAGTGTTTACATTCTGTATTTACGCTCGTTGGTTACAGTGTTGCATGCATGGCAACATTAGTTGAAGCATTGCTCGCATAACCCTTGGTACAAAGTATCAAATTGCTATTGGCATATACAGAATATTAAATGTATGTTATTGCGAGGTCTACTCAAATGTAAATCATATTTACAGTGTTTGTGATAAGTGTAGGTCAAATGTTGGTAAAAATAACCAAGTAAAATACGACCAATAGTCTACTCTATCTTGATTTGTTATTGAGATTGAGAAGGTCAGCAACAGCCAGCCACCAGGTCGTGGCGGCGACGCGACATGGTGGCGATAGTGAGTGGCAGATTGTCCTCTGCTGCGCATGATTCACACATAACCAAAGCAAAAGCCCCAAAAGATTTATTCAAATTCACTAACCTGCCATGGAAGATAACGGAGATAAGGCTTGAGGCTTCCCCTTTTTCGACCGATGACTACCTGTTAGCTAACTTCCTGCTCTCCCTACTTTGACGCTCTTCCCATGTTGACACCACAACCGGCCGTGCTCTGTAGCCTAGTGCACGAGGGACTATTAAAGAGTGGCGTCACTGACTGATAAATGTACCAGAATAGTTAAATGTCCAAGCTACTATTAAATAACGTGTACCTACACTGTTATTACGCGGCAGCCTACCTACCAATGTAACTCATTTATTTAACATTTTCCATACAAACCAAACCACAATAGAAAACAAAACCAACAATATTTTCCATACAGACAAAACCAACAATACATTTACATTACAGTACCAGTCAAAAGTTTGAACACAACTACTCAATCAAGGGTTTTTATTTATTTGGACTATTTTCTACATTGTAGAATAATATTGAAAACGTCAAAACTATGAAATTACACATATGGAATAATGTAGTAACCAAACAAGTGTTAAACAAATCAAAATATATTTTATATTTCAGATTCTTCAAAGTAGCCACCATTTGTCTTGATGACAGCTTTGCACACTCTTGGCATTCTCTCAACCAGCTTCATGAGGTAGTCACCTGGATGCATTTCAATTAACAGGTGTGCCTTGTTAAAAGCTAATTTGTGGAATTTCTTTCCTTCTTAATGCGTTTGAGCCAATCAGTTGCATTGTGACAAGGTAGGGGTGGTATACAGAAGATCGCACTTTTTGGTAAAATACCAAGTCCATATTATGGAGAGAACAGCTCGAATAAGCAAAGAGAAATTACAGTACATCATTACTTTAAGACATGAAGGTCAGTCAATCTGGAAAATGTCAAGAACTTTTAAAGTTTCAAGTGGAGTCGCAAAAACCATCAAGCACTATGATGTAACTGTCTCTCATGAGGACCACCACAGGAAAGGAAGTCCCAGAGTTACCTCTGCTGCAGAGGACATTATTTTCTTTATTTATTTCACCTTTATTTAACCAGGTAGGCTAGTTGAGAACAAGTTCTCATTTGCAACTGCGGCCTGGCCAAGATAAATCATAGCTGTGTGAACAGACAACACAGAGTTACACATGGAGTAAACAATTAACAAGTCAATAACACAGTAGAAAAAAAGTCTATATACATTGTGTGCAAAAGGCATGAGGAGATAGGTGAATAATTACAATTTTGCAGATTAACACTGGAGTGATAAATGATCAGATGGTCATGTACAGGTAGAGATATTGGTGTGCAAAAGAGCAGAAAAGTAAATAAATATAAACAGTATGGGTATGAGGTAGGTAAAGTTGGGTGGGCTATTTACCGATAGACTATGTACAGCTGCAGCGATCGGTTAGCTGCTCAGATAGCAGATGCTTGAAGTTGGTGAGGGAGATAAAAGTCTCCAACTTCAGCGATTTTTGCAATTCGTTCCAGTCACTGGCAGCAGAGAACTGGAAGGAAAGGCGGCCATATGAGGTGTTGGCTTTGGAGATGACCAGTGAAAAATACCTGCTGGAGTGTTTGCTACGGGTGGGTGTTGCTATTGTGACCAGTAAGCTGAGATAAGGTGGAGCTTTACCTAGCATGGACTTGTAGATGACCTGGAGCCAGTGGGTCTGGCGACGAATATGTAGCAAGGGCCAGCCGACTAGAGCATACAGGTCGCAGTGGTGGGTGGTATAAGGTGCTTTAGTAACAAAACGGATGGCACTGTGATAAACTGCATCCAGTTTGCTGAGTAGAGTATTGGAAGCTATTTTCTAGATGACATCGCCAAAGTCAAGGATCGGTAGGATAGTCAGTTTTACTAGGGTAAGTTTGGCGGCGTGAGTGAAGGAGGCTTTGTTGCGGAATAGAAAGCCGATTCTAGATTTGATTTTAGATTGGAGATGTTTGATATGAGTCTGGAAGGAGAGTTTACCGTCTAGCCAGACACCTAGGTACTTATAGATGTCCACATATTCTAGGTCGGAACCATCCAGGGTGGTGATGCTAGTCGGGCGTGCGGGTGCAGGCAGCGAACGGTTGAAAAGTATGCATTTGGTTTTACTACCGTTTAAGAGCAGTTGGAGGCCACGGAAGGAGTGTTGTATGGCATTGAAGCTCGTTTGGAGGTTAGATAGCACAGTGTCCAAAGACGGGCCGGAAGTATACAGAATGGTGTCGTCTGCGTAGAGGTGGATCAGGGAATCACCCGCAGCAAGAGCAACATCATTGATATATACAGAGAAAAGAGTCGGCCCGAGAATTGAACCCTGTGGCACCTCCATAGAGACTGCCAGAGGACCGGACAGCATGCCCTCCGATTTGACACACTGAAGTCTGTCTGCAAAGTAGTTGGTGAACCAGGCAAGGCAGTCATCAGAAAAACAGAGGCTACTGAGTCTGCCGATAAGAATATGGTGATTGACAGAGTCGAAAGCCTTGGCAAGGTCGATGAAGACGGCTGCACAGTACTGTCTTTTATCGATGGCGGTTATGATATAGTTTAGTACCTTGAGCGTGGCTGAGGTGCACCGATGACCGGCTCGGAAACCAGATTGCACAGCGGAGAAGGTACGGTGGGATTCGAGATGGTCAGTGACCTGTTTGTTGACTTGGCTTTCGAAGGCCTTAGATAGGCAGGGCAGGATGGATATAAGTCGGTAACAGTTTGGGTCCAGGGTGTCTCCCCCTTTGAAGAGGGGGATGACTGCGGCAGCTTTCCAATCCTTGGGGATCTCAGACGATATGAAAGAGAGGTTGAACAGGCTGGTAATAGGGGTTGCGACAATGGCGGCGGATAGTTTCAGAAATAGAGGGTCCAGATTGTCAAGCCCAGCTGATTTGTACGGGTCCAGGTTTTGCAGCTCTTTCAGAACATATGCTATCTGGATTTGGGTAAAGGAGAACCTGCTGAGGCTTGGGCGAGTAGCTGCGGGAGGGCGGAGCTGTTGGCCGAGGTTGGAGTAGCCAGGCGGAAGGCATGGCCAGCCGTTGAGAAATGCTTGTTGAAGTTTTCGATAATCATGGATTTATCGGTGGTGACCGTGTTACCTAGCCTCAGTGCAGTGGGCAGCTGGGAGGAGGTGCTCTTGTTCTCCATGGACTTCACAGTGTCCCAGAATTTTTTGAAGTTAGAGCTACAGGATGCAAATTTCTACCTGAAGAAGCTGGCCTGCGCTTTCCTGACTGACTGCGTGTATTGGTTCCTGATTTCCCTGAACAGTTGCATATTGCGGGGACTATTCGATGCTATTGCAGTCCGCCACAGGATGTTTTTGTGCTGGTCGAGGGCAGTCAGGTCTGGAGTGAACCAAGGGCTATATCTGTTCTTAGTTCTGCATTTTCTGAACGGAGCATGCCTATCTAAAATGGTGAGGAAGTTACTTTTAAAGAATGACCAGGCATCCTCAACTGACGGGATGAGGTCAATATCCTTCCAGGATACTCGGGCCAGGTCGATTAGAAAGGCCTGCTCACAGAAGTGTTTTAGTGAGCGTTTGACAGTGATGAGGGGTGTTCGTTTGACTGCGGATCCGTAGCGGATACAGGCAATGAGGCAGTGATCGCTGAGATCCTGGTTGAAGACAGCAGAGGTGTATTTGGAGGGCTAGTTGGTCAGGATGACATCTATGTGGGTGCCCTTGTTTACAGATTTAGGGTTGTACCTGGTGGGTTCCTTGATCATTTGTGTGAGATTGAGGGCATCTAGCTTAGATTGTAGGACTGCCGGGGTGCTAAGCATATATATATATCAGGAATCAAGGTAAGACCCAGATGCAGACTGTCGAAGTAACGAATGCACCAATTTGTAAGTCGCTCTGGATAAGAGCGTCTGCTAAATGACTTAAATGTAATGTAAATGTTTATTGTAACCATCAGGGGTGGGCAAAGACAGGTCAAGGCAGGCAGGGGTCGAAAATCCAGAGTATGGTATAGGACGGGAGGCAGACTCACAGTCAGGGACAGGCAGGGTTCAGTAATCCAGGGTAAGGCAAAGGTACAGGACGACACGCAGGCTCAGGGTCAGGCAGAGAGGTCAGGCAGCGGGTACAGGGTCAGGACAGGCAAAGGTCAAAACCGTCAGGACAGGCAAAGAGAGGCTGGGAAACGATAGGAGCTGACAGGAAAGGTAAGCTTGAACGAACAAGACAAACTGGCCACAAATAGACAGAGAACACAAGTATAAAAACACAGGGGATAATAGGGAAGAAGGGCGACACCTGGAGGGGGGTGGAGGCAAGTACAAGGACAGGTGAAGCAGATCAGGGCGTGACAGTACCCACCCCCCCTTAGGGATGCCTGGGCGTATACCTGGTTGACTGGGGTTCCGGCAGGGGGAGGTTGGCAAAAGGGCCGGGTCCAATATGTCTTTAGCGGGAACCCAGCACCTCTACTCCGGGCCATAACCTTCCCAGGAAACCCCTGCCCCATGGTCGAACCCTCGGGAGGCGTCTCACCGTGTACGCTGGCTGGCACTCGATGACACGGGGGGAAGGATGGGCCTAGAAACAGAAGACATGGGGTAGTCAGACATGGTTTTGACTCTAGACACAGAAAAGTTAGGACAAAAATACGGAGGATACAGGTCGACAGAGGATGAACAGCAGAGGGGCTAATGACCTTGAACCGGGGGGGACAGGTCTTGGCTTCCGGGGGTGTAGCGGCGTGCCAGTGCCTCAGCCCTATGGCGACGTGTCAGTGTCTCAGACTTGACCTTCTTGGATACTGGTCGGTGCTGCAGAAGCGAAGTGGCCCGGGTCTTACTGAACCCCTCCCGGAGGTCCTGGTACTCTGTGGAACTGGCGGAGAGGTCCGGGGCAATTTCCAAGCCCCCCGGAAGACATCCCGGGGCAGGCAGAGCTGACTTCAGGCAATGAGTGTGGCAGGACGGGCTACAGCCCACGATGGCACCTGTAGCCCTGTCAATGGAGGGATTGTGTTACTGGAGCCAAGAGAAACCCAATACCACGGGGACCTGCGGAAACTCAACCTGCAGGAATTGGATAGCCTCGCTGTTGTTCCCCGACTTTCGTAGGCTGATGGGGTGGTCTGGTGGGTGACCCGGCCTATAGAGAGCCCATCTAGCACTGGGGATGCCCAGCTCTGACACCAGGGTAATGTCCATGAGACTCACATCGGCCCCCGAGTCGATCAGTACCTGGAGAGACTTGGACTGGTCGCCCCACAGCATGGTGGCATAGAGAGGGGGGCGAGTAAGGAGACAATAACAATTATCTTTCAGACCCACCAGTGTACTCACTCCAACGAATGAGCTAGCTCTCTTGAAGGGACAAGTAGACACAAAATGACTGGCAGAACTGCAATACAGACAACTCTGGGTCTCAAGTCTGCGTACGCGTTCGGCTGGAGACAGCCCTGCCGAGCTGCATCGGCTCGGGAAGAGGTGAATCGGCAGTCTCCGGAGGTTCTTGGAGGGACTCGGGTAAACACAGATGCTTTGGGGGATGTAGACACCAGGGACTTCTGGAGTTCATCATCAGCAAGTTGGGATCCCCGAGTGAGTGACTGGGACCGCAATCGAACCTCTTGTCCCTCCTACATTCCCGTAGCCGACCATCGATCCGGATGGTTAAAGCGATGACTGAGTCGAGATGCATCGGTAGTTCTTGGGCTGCCAGCTCATCCTTTACCTCCTCTGATAATCAATGCAGGAACGTGTCGAACAGTGCTTCCGGGTGCCAGGTACCCTCCGCTGCTAGCGTGCGGAACTCCACCGCATAGTCTGCCACACTGAGTGTGTCCTGCCAAAGCTGGAGTAACTTCCGGGCAGCCTGTCACAATGTTAACAGTGAAGTGGCGACTCCAGGATGCTGGCCTTCTAGGCAGAGTTCCTTTGTCTAGAGTTCATCTGTCCAGTGTCTGTGTTCTTTCTTAATCTTTTCTTTTTATTGGCCAGTCTGAGATATGGCTTTTTCTTTGCAAGTCTGCCGAGAAGGCCAGTATCCCGGAGTCGCCTCTTCACTGTTGACGTTGAGACTGGTGTTTTGCAGGTACTATTTAATGAAGCTGGCAGTTGAGGTCTTGTGAGTCGTCTGTTTCTCAAACTAGACACTCTAGTGTACTTGTCCTCTTGCTCAGTTGTGCACCGGGGCCTCCCACTCCTCTTTCTATTCTGGTTAGACCCAGTTTGCGCTGTTCTGTGAAGGGAGTAGTACACAGAGTTGTACGAGATCGTCAGTTTCTTGGCAATTTCTGGCATGGAATAGCCTTAATTTCTCTGAACAAGAATAGACTGATGAGTGTCAGAAGAAAGTCTTTGTTTCTGGCCATTTTGAGCCTGTAATCGAACCCACAAATGCTGATGCTCCAGATACTCAACTAGTCTAAAGAAGGCCAGTTGTATTGCTTCTTTAATAAGAACAACAGTTTTCCTTGGATTAGCTAACACAACGTGCCATTGGAACACAGGAGTGATGTTCTCCGTAGATATATGTGTGTAGATATTCCATAAAAATCTGCCTTTTCCAGCTACAATAGTTACTTACAACATAAAACATGTTTACACTTTATTTGTGATCAATTTGATGTTATTTTAACAGACAAAAACAAGGACATTTCTCAGTGACCCCAAACTTTTGAACGGTAGTGTACAGTTGAAGTCGGAAGTTTACATGCACTTTGGTTGAAGTCATTAAAACTAGTTTTTCAACCACTCCACAAATTTCTTGTAAACTAACTATAGTTTTGGCAATCTACTTTGTGCATGACACAAGTCATTTTCCAACAATTGTTTACAGACAGATTATTTCACTTATAATTCACTGTATCACAATTCCAGTGGGTCAGAAGTTTGCATACACTAAGTTTATTGTGTCTTTAAACCGCTTGGAAAATTCCAGAAAATGATGTCATGGCTTTAGAAGCTTCTGATTGGCTAATTGACATAATTTGTGCCAATTTGAGGTGTACTTGTGAATGTATCTCAAGGCCTACCTTCAAACTCAGTGCCTCTTTGCTTGACATCATGTGGAAATCAAAATAAATCAGCCTAGACCTCCACAAGTCTGGTTCATCCTTGGGAGCAATTTCCAAACGCCTGAAGGTACCACATCCATCTGTACAAACAATAGTACGCAAGTATAAACACCATGGGACCATGCAGCCGTCATACCGCTCAGGAAGAAGACGAGTTCTGTCTCCTAGAGATGAACGAACTTTGGTGCAAAAAGTGCTAATCAATCCCAGAACAACAGCAAAGGACCTTGTGAAGATGTTGGAGGAAACAAGCACAAAAGTATCTATATCCACAGTACAATGAGTCCTATATCGACATAACCTGAAAGGCCGCTCAGCAAGGAAGAAGCCACTGCTACAAAACTGCCATAAAAAAACTACGGGCTTGCAACTGCACATGGGGACAAATCATACTTTTTAGAGAAATGTCCTCTGGTCTGATGAAACAAAAATAAAAAAATAGAACTGTTTGGCCATAATGACCATCATTATGTTTGGAGGAAAAAGGGGGAGGCTTGCAAGCCGAAGAACACCAACCCAAACGTGAAGCACGGGGTTGGCAGCATCATGTTGTGGGGGTGCTTTGCTGCAGGAGGGACTGCTGCACATCACAAAATTGATGGCATCATGAGGTGGGAAAATCATGTGGATATATTGAAGCAACATCTCAAGACACCAGTCAAGAAGTTAAAGCTTGGTTGCAAATGGGTCTTCCAAATGGACAATGACCCCAAGCATACTTCCAAAGTTGTGGCAAAATGGCCAACAAAGTCAAGGTATTGGAGTGGCCATCACAAAGCAATGACCCCAATCCTATAGAAAATTTGTGGGCATAACTGAAAAAGCGTGTGCGAGCAAGGAGGCCTACAAACCTGACTCAGTTACACCAGCACTGTCAGGAGGAATGGGCCAAAATTCACCCAACTTATTGTAGGAAGCTTGTGGAAGGCTACCCGAAATGTTTGATTCAAGTTAAACAATTTAAAGGCAATGCTACCCAATACTAATTGAGTGTATGTAAACGTCTGACACACTGGGAATGTGATGAAAGAAATAAAAACTGAAATAAATCATTCTCTCTACTATTATTCTGACATTTCACATTCTTAAAATAAAGTGGTGATCCTAGCTGACCTAAGACAGGGAATTTTTACTAGCATTAAATGTCAGGAATTGTGAAAAACTGAGTTGAAATGTATTTGGCTAAGGTGTATGTAAACTGTATAGTGTGTTTGTTATGGTTTGTTTTGTCTATATGGAAAATGTTAAATAATAACATGAATATATCTATAACATGAGTATATATATAAAAGATATATAAGATATATGTGCGGAGTTGCTGGATATTGGTGGGACCTGGAACAGGCTGGTCACCCTAAAGTCTTGCTGCCGTGCATGTTTGCTACTATCAGTGTTGACCTTGCCTATAGTAAACTCAGCAAAAAAAGAAACGTCCCTTTTTCAGGACCCTGTCTTTCAAAGATAATTAGTAAAAATCCAAATAACTTCACAGATCTTCTTTGTAAAGGGTTTAAACACTGTTTCCCAGGCTTGTTCAATGAACCATAAACAGTTGATGAACATGCACCTGTGGAACAGTCGTCAAGACACTAACAGCTTACAGACGGTACGAAATAAGGTCGCAGTTCTGAAAACTTAGGACACTAAAGAGGCCTTTCTACTGACTCTGAAAAACATCAAAAGAAAGATGCCCAGGGTCCCTGCTCATCTGCGTGAACATGCCTTAGGCATGCTGCAAGGAGGCATGAGGACTGCAGATGTGGCCAGGGCAATAAATTGCAATGTCCGTACTGTGAGACGCCTAAGACAGTACTACAGGGAGACAGGACGGACGGACAGCTGATCGTCTTCGCAGTGGCAGACCACGTGTAACAACACCTGCACAGGATCTGTACCTCCGAACATCACACCTGCGGGACAGGTACAGGATGGTAACAACAACTGCCCGAGTTACACCAGGGATGCACATTCCCTGCATCAGTGCTCAGACTGTCCGCAATAGGCTGAAAGAGGCTGGACTGAGGGCCTGTAGGCCTGTTGTAAGGCAGGTCCTCACCAGACATCACCGGCAACAACGTCGCCTATGGGCACAAACCCACCGTCGCTGGACCAGACAGGGCTGGAAAAAAGTGCTCTTCACTGACGAGTCGTGGTTTTGTTTCACCAGGGGTGATGGTTGGATTCCCCGCTGATCCTCAACACTGGGGCCCCACAAGGGTGCATTCTGAGCCCTCTCCTGTACTCCCTGTTCACCCACGACTGCGTGGCCACGCACGCCTCCAACTCAATCATCAAGTTTGCGGACGACACAACAGTGGTAGGCTTGATTACCAACAACGACGAGACGGCCTACAGGGAGGAGGTGAGGGCCCTCGGAGTGTGGTGTCAGGAAAATAATCTCACACTCAACGTCAACAAAACTAAGGAGATGATTGTGGACTTCAGGAAACAGCAGAGGGAGCACCCCCCTATCCACGTCGATGGAACAGTAGTGGAGAGGGTAGTAAGTTTTAAGTTCCTCGGCGTACACATCACAGACAAACTGAATTGGTCCACCCACACAGACAGCATTGTGAACCTCAGGAGGCTGAAGAAATTCGGCTTGTCACCAAAAGCACTCACAAACTTCTACAGATGCACAATCGAGAGCATCCTGTCGGGCTGTATCACTGCCTGGTACGGCAACTGCTCCGCCCACAACCGTAAGGCTCTCCAGAGGGTAGTGAGGTCTGCACAACGCATCATCGGGGGCAAACTACCTGCCCTCCAGGACACCTACACCACCCGATGTCACAGGAAGGCCATAAAGATCATCAAGGACAACAACCACCCGAGCCACTGCCTGTTCACCCCGCTATCATCCAGAAGGCGAGGTCAGTACAGGTGCATCAAAGCTGGGACAGAGAGACTGAAAAACAGCTTCTATCTCAAGGCCATCAGACTGTTAAACAGCCACCACTAACATTGAGTGGCTGTTGCCAACACACTGACTCAACTCCAGCCACTTTAATAATGGGAATTGATGGGAAATTATGTAAAATATATCACTAGCCACTTTAAACAATGCTACCTAATATAATGTTTACATACCCTACATTATTCATCTCATATGTATACGTATATACTGTACTCTATATCATCTACTGCATCCTTATGAAATACATGTATCACTAGCCACTTTAACTATGCCACTTTGTTTACATACTCATCTCATATGTATATACTGCACTCAATACCATCTACTGTATCTTGCCTATGCCGCTCTGTACCATCACTTATTCGTATATCTTTATGTACATATTCTTTATCCCCTTACACTTGTGTCTATAAGGTAGTAGTTTTGGAATTGTTAGCTAAATTACTTGTTGGTTATTACTGCATTGTCGGAACTAGAAGCACAAGCATTTCGCTACACTCGCATTAACATCTGCTAACCATGTGTATGTGACAAATAAAATTTGATTTGATTTGCATTTATTTTTGAAGGAATGAGCATTACACCGAGGCCTGTACTCTAGAGAGGGATCGATTTGGAGGTGGAGGGCCCGTCATGGTCTGGGGCCGTGTGTCACAGCATCATCGGACTGAGCTTGTTGTCATTGCAGGCAATCTCAACGCTGTGCGTTACAAGGAAGACATCCTCCTCCCTCATGTGGTACCCTTCCTACAGGCTCATCCTGACATGATCCTCCAGCATGACAATACCACCAGCCATACTGCTCGTTCTGTGCGTGATTTCCTGCAAGAAAGGAATGTCAGTGTTCTGCCATGGCCAGCGATGAGCCCGGATCTCAATCCCATTGAGCACGTCTGGGACCTGTTGGATCAGAGGGTGAGGGCTCGGGCCATTCCCCCCAGAAATGTCCGGGAACTTGCAGGTTCCTTCGCGGAAGAGTGGGGTAACATCTCACAGCAAGAACTGGCAAATCTGTTGCAGTCCACGAGGAGGAGATGCACTGAAGGCAGTACCTAATGCAGCTGGTGGCCAAACCAGATACTGTCTGTTAATTTTGATTTTGACCCCCCCTTTGTTCAGCGACACATTATTCCATTTCTGTTAGTCACATGTCAGTGGAACTTGTTCAGATTTTGTCTCAGTTGTTGAATCTTGTTACTTTCATACAAATATTTACACATTTTAAGTTTGCTGAAAATTAATGCAGTTGACAGTGAGAGGACGTTTATTTTTTTGCTGAGTTCATATGTATCTTATTTTTGTATTTTTTCAGGAGCTAACATGGAGTATGAGTTTTTCCAGTTTATTAATGCCAGATTCCTCCTTATAAAAGGAAATTGAATTGATAAAACTTTGAAGCTGAAGAAAACAGGAACATTTTGTCTGGTAAACTATATTATTGTTGTAATTGCAGGAAAGATTAAGGGAACCATCATAAAACAAATCATTCAATGTAGTAATTCCAGCTTTGTACCAATTCTTAAAACCACTGTCTGTATATGATGAGGAAAGAAGGGATTGTTAACAATCGGAGCGCATAATTAGTATCTACATGTCATATGACAAGCTGCTTTTGCAGTATTCCAATTATTTCATGGTGTTCGTGACAATGAAATGATCCTTTATGCTGTTTTTAATGGCACCCATGTTAGTATAGTATTGAGTCTTGAATCCCTCAAAAATACCAAGCTTGTCTCATAGACTAGAGGTAACATAGTAAACGAAAATCCGGAACACTTAAATGACTATGTTATGTTTGGTATGTGAAGGGTGGATGGGTGGGCATATAATGAAAAAGTCTATATAACGCAAATGTCTAGCAATCAAAAGGTTGTGTGTTTAAAACTCATCATGGACAACTTTAGCATTTTAGCTAATTATCAACTTTGCAACTACTTACAACTTTTTAGCTACTTTGCAACTACTTAGCATGTGTTAGCTAACCCTTCCCCTGACTTTTAATATAACTCCTAACCCTAATCTTAATCCTAACCCCTAGCCTAGCTAACGTTGCCACCTAGGTAACGTTAGCCACAACAAATTGGAATTCATAACATATACGTATTGAAAATTTGTAACATATCATACAAATTTCAATCCAAAATGGATAATGGATATCCACAAATTAATACATTCCATACTAAATGTAACATATCATATCAGATTTTTGTTTACTATGTTACATCTACCCCTGAGTCCAGGTTGAAAATACAGTCTTTTCAATAATTGTTTATTTTATTAATGGCAAACCACTCATCCTAACTCGGTGGTGGCTGACATCAAATGTAGGCTACTATTTAGGTCGGATTCTATTTCTTTGGCAAAACTCCCTTACAATCGTATTCCTAACTGATGACAGCACAAGTTAAAGAATGTAGAATTTATTAAATGATTCATTGTCAATCCATCTGCAGTGGGACTTGCATAATGTACCATCAATGTCAGTATCAGTTGGGTATAGGAATATAAAAAAGCTTCAGAAAATTCCCTTTTCATTCCAATAGTACAGAATAACATTTAACAGTTATTTGTACCATGAAGTACCATCACATACTATACACAACAGGATTGGGAATTGTAGCCCTACACATGCTATCCCTGGATCCAACAAAGCAGTAGGATCAAACCTAAAAATGCAGAATACTGTACAACGTTTTAAGGATTCTTTCCAGAAGCAGAACTACTAGATTTCATAACTCAGAGATACAGGATATTTCCGAACTGAACATGTTTACTACTGTACATTTCCCGGAAGAACACAAGTGAAATCAATCAGTAACACAATAAGTGATTCCTATGGAATAATGAATGTCCTCACCAACTCTCGGCTTCTGGCAGTGTCCAGAGGGATAGGGTCTGCGTTTAAGGCACATGTCTGATGCAACCTAAAAATGCTGCTTTGTCACTCAATGGTCTACCGCTACTGGCGTGCTGGTTTGAATCCCCGAGCCGACAAGGTAAAAATATGTCATTCTGCCCTTGAGCAAGCCAATTAATCCTAATTGCTCCAGGGTTGCAGTCAATAATGGCCGATCGCCTGGCTGTGACCCCACTCTCCGAGGATGTCTCGGGGAGTGGGATATGCAAAAAATACATTTCCATTTCACACCTCACACTTGTACAGGTTACCCACTTGTACATACAGTAAAACAGGACTATATGAGCGCCCCCTAATTATTCAGTCATTGGTGCCTGGTTGATAATGACATAGGCGTGGTCCCCATAGAGGTGGTCCTCTCCCTTTTGGATCATGTTTCTTGATTGATGTTGAGTTTATCCATGCCCATGTGGTCTATGTCCAGTCACTTCCTGGTTGTGACCTCACACGGATATGACCCGTATGGGGCGCTCCTGGGCACTCCACTCATCCAGAAGTGGAGTGCTCACCACGGACACACTGCCCTCCTGTCCTACATACAGTCTGGCCAAGCCTGAGCCAGGGGGTACCTCTGGGTTCCGGTACCCCACGGTCCGAGTTGAACCTGGATACTGGGGTGGGATGGGGTTTTGAAGTAGGCCTGGATTGTTTGGTTGACCTGGGTTACGGTACAGGCCTGAGTTGTGCAGAAGAATGGGCTGGTCGTAGCCTCTGCAGGGGAGAGGAGCTGAGTTGAGGGCTGGGCCGAAGGTGGAGGCTGGGGCTGGACCAGTCAGAGCATAGGGGTACTGATGGCACCTGTGGAGAGGACAGAGACAGCGACATTGAGCGTCTCAAGGCAAACTCACAGACACAAACATACAGAAGACACACACACACACAGTCCACACCAGCTGGGTCTCCTTTGGTCACACATTGAAGGGTCCTGGTGGTCCCATTGTTGCAGTGTCTTCTCCTGGGTGTTGTTATTGTTGTTTCTGCCCTTGTGGTCATAGTGAGAGGCCCTGTTCTCCTCCTGCTCCGCTCGCTCTGGCTGGTGCCACAGATCTGTCTCCCTGGCAATGCAAAAAAGCTGTTGTACATCTCAATATCCGTATGAATCCCTATAGTGCAGTACTCAACCACATGGGATAATTTATGGCTCTACATCTTTTATTGCACCTCCTGACATCTTACACGCTTTGTCTCACCTTTCCTGCCTCCTCTTTTCCTCTCCTCTCATCGAGTCTTTCCCTTACCTCTTCTCCTTTCATCTCTTCTGACTCTTCTTCCCATCTCCCCCCCTATAATTTATACTTCTCTTCTCCTCTCCTCCTCTCACCTCTCCTCCTTTTTCCTTTCCTCCTCCTTGACACAGTCGAGCAGACAGCAGGTGATGAAGGCCATGGACATGAGCAGGATGATGGCACAGCTAATGATAGAGGACACCACTGCCACACTGAACCCAAAGTCATCCGACATGGACAACGCTGGGAGAGGGAGGGAAAAAAAACATTTTAAAAATCTATCTATTTAGGAAATCTGACTACAGAAAGTGATGGCTGTATCATATATTTGAATGCCCTTTTCACTGTATTACATTCAGCTAGAATAGACAAGTGGTCTTTCTGTTCTTTAAATGTTCCCAGAATGTTTCATTAGGTTGTGGGAACAGTCTGGTGGGAACATATTTTACTGATTTAAAGGTCCAATACAGACATTTTTATCTCAATTTAAAATAATTTCTGGGTAACAATAAAGTACCTTTTACTGTGATTGTTTTCAATTAAAACGTTTTTTTTTAAAACAGCTAAATCATTACAGTGTTACAAGTACACGGCATATGAAGAGAATGGGAACATAGTTCTATAATTAGACTGAAATCCCCCACAATAACACATATCCCCTGGTGGTACAGAAAGTTAATGATCTGGCTGCAAAGCTAAAGATTGTAGGTTCAATCTCACATGTTCTTTAATCATGTTGCTTTTGAAAACAGCTGTGAAATACGATCTACTGAAGGAGAGGATGTTTTTTGTTTGTCCATATTTACAGTGCCTTCGGGAAGCATCAGACCCCTTGACTTTTTCCACATTTCGCTAAGTTACAGCCTTGTTCTAAAATTGATTAAATAGTATTTTTTTTGTATATTTTTCTACACACAGTAACCCATAAAGACAAACTGAAAACAGGTTTTCAGAAATGAGCCTCGAAATTAAGCTCAGGTGCATCCTGTTTCCATTGATCATCCTTAAGATGTTTCTACAGCTTGATTGGAGTCCATCTGTGGTAAATTCAATTGATTGGACATGATTTGGAAAGGCTCACACCTGTCTATATAAGGTCCCACAGTTGACAGTGCATGTCAGAGCAAAAACCAAGCCAATGATGTTGAAGGAGTTCTCCATAAAGCTCCGAGACAGGATTGTGTCGAGGTACAGATCTGGGGAAGGGTACCAAAAAAAATGTCTGCAGCATTGAAGGTCCCCAAGAACACAGTGGCACCCCAAGACAAAAGGGGTCTGAATACTTTCCGAAGCACTGAATAAATCCAGTCTGAAATACAGAACTTAAACTAACTGTAAAAATAAAACATTTTGTAAAAATGTACTGTCCAGTTGTGCTGACACTCAATATAATGCATGCGATATAATTCCTACTTTAAGACGATTTGAAAAGACGATCTGAAAATTCCTACTCATCTCATCTGAAAAGCAAAAGTGATCCTCATCACTCATAGCCTTGTAAATATGGGCATATAAAGAGTATGGGTGAAGTGATGGTGTAACGGATCTCGTCCTCTTCTGAAGAGGAGTATCGAGAAGGATCGGAGGACCAAAACGCGGCGTGTATCTGAAAGAGGGACCAGTTAATTTAGCTAAAGTTTGAAATAGCGTTAGTAAATCTAAAACGTCTGAGTGTTCCTTTGAATGAATGCTAGTGAGAGAGAGAGAGAGAGAGAGAGAGAGAGAGAGAGAGAGAGAGAGAGAGAGAGAGAGAGAGAGAGAGAGAGAGAGAGAGTTATATTGCTGACTGAGTATTGGGTGTTAGGCAAATTCATAAACCATCATTTATGATAGACAGCGCTGTGTGTGTATGTGTGGGTGGGTGTATACGTGTGTGCGCGCGAGCGTGGGTGTGTGCATGTCTGTGGGTGTGTTAGCGTGTGTGTGTAATTGTGTATGTGTTCAAAAGTGTAGACTGTACATCTGATATCTCAGTACAGCTGCAGTGTTAGTTGATGTGAAACTAAGAATCCTGCCATTCTGAAAGCCACCTGCAGCTTCTCAGACCATGTGATCTATAGGAACACACTCTCACTTCCTCTTTAGATTGTTTCACCCTTTTACACAACGCAGACTCGGAATAGACAATAGATTATTCTCTTGGTGTATTGTGTTTTTTGTTGCTAGGTATTACTGCACTGTTCGAGCTAGAAACACAAGCATATCGCTGAACCTGGGAAAACATATGTAAATCTGTGTAGCGACTAATAACCTTTGATTTGATTTGAAGCCATAGCCTATGGCTTTCATTCTTTGTTGCCATATGATACTTTGTAGGCCTAAACAAATTATGCGTAGCTTTTAGAAAGTAATGTAGTTATGCTGCTTTGTAAATAATTGAGCATTACAGACACAGTACATCATATACATTAGTTTATATGTGTGTGTGTGTGTCATGGAATGCATTTTCTCCTAAAAAATGACATGTTGGCAGGTCCACTCTGTGATGGTGTACGCACACAGTTTGCAGCTATAAATGGTTCATAACAAATGCATTTAACAAATTCATAATGCCTCCAACAAAGCTCCAATTTCAGCCACTGCACGAATGACATGACACCTATGCCCATCTTGGATAGAATCTCACTTACCTGTATAATTACGGCCGCCACTGTTTCCGTTTTCGGTTGAATAAATATTTCTGGAAACATCAACCACCGAAGCTGTAACCGTTGACATGTCGGATGTAGATCTACCCAACCCTCGACAACCCCTGCAGGACGCGCGTAAAAACGAAAAGGTAAAAACGAAAAGGAGGCCCACAGGATGATGCTCCTGTAGCCTAGAGCTGGAGAATTGCGGTGACTGTGCTGGATTGTGTTCGCGCTCCGTCTCACCGGCTGTTGGTGCTCAAGCGTCAGCTTCTCTCTTTTCAGGGCGCATACTGTAGTTCTCTGGCCACCAACCCAACAGTGTGTGTTGTTTGGTCTATCGGCACGGCTTGTCTCGCTGCGCTCTGACAATGCACTGACTGTGCCGAGCTAAAATCCGACCTTCTTTCTGTGAGAAATTCTGCAATACTATTCGGTGTGTTTGTCAGAATGTCACTACCTTCACTTGGTTCACTCGATGTCACGGTTATAGGCGTGTTGTCCGGGAAAGTTTCAGTTCTCAAATCAGTCTGAAGTCCGATATGTGTTTGTGGCCTCAGCATTATACTGATTGCAGATCAGCTCATGAGTAACGGAGAGGTGAAGAGTGGAAATATTTGAAATATTCATGTATCAAAAGGGACCAACTTTTTTTTTTATATATCCATGTCTCTCATACAGTTTGTTGATTACACATTATCTACGGAAGCTCTCGTGGGCAGCAAGTATGAGGCGGCGCAGAGAAGCGGTATTTGGACATGCATCGGCGAGAGACGTGCTTTGATAATGTAAAATATATATTACAGAATGAAATTAGGAATTTTCATGCGAGAGGGAGACAGACAGGAGTCAGGGTTTTTGGTTTCACGGGATTGAGACTGGATAGGAAAATAGCCTAGACTGAGAAGATGTATTCCCCAAGTACATTTACACATGCTCAGAGTTTTACTTGGTGGTATGGTGTTGCTAGTGAAATACATTTGAGACATACAGAGAACTGAGTTTAAACACGTTTGCATACATTATTTCTGAATTGTTAACAGACTTCATATCTGTGACAGAGATGCCTATGTATTGAATTGTGTATAGGCCTGTCAAACACACACAAATAGCAACACGCATTTTTTTTTTGGTTTATTAAACAGCATTCGTGTCTCGTGTGCAGTCCGTTAATGTGAAATGTGCGTGTGTTTTGAATTTATGGCAACTTTGTGTGAAGTACATACCGCTTCCATGCAGCAAAGGCTTCCATGCAGCAAAGGCTTCCATGCAGCAAAGGCTTCCATGCAGCAAAGGCTTCCATGCTGCAAAGGCTTCCATGCAAAGGCTTCCATGCAGCAAAGGCTTCCATGCAGCAAAGGCTTCCATGCAGCAACCTGTTTGGATAGTGTGCTATTTACATTTGGATCTGCTGCTGATTCTGTCGATTTGCATTAGTGCGACATTCAGGATAAAAAAAAATGCATTTCGCAGTTCTTGAGAAAGAGAGATTTGGGGGCGGGGGCAGATTAATCTGAGTTTATAATCAAGGTCAGTGAAATCTGAGATTCCCTAAAAGCAGGCCACTTCGATACAGCTATGACTGGAAGTGATTTTTTTCAAAGCAGATTAGGAGAATCTACACAGCAGGTTAGGCTATTTAACTAGCAAGTTAAGATAATACGGTTAAGATCAAATCCAATTTTATTGGCCACATACATGTGTTTAGCAGATGTTATTGCAGGTGTAGCGAAATGCTTGTGCTTCTAGCTCCAACAGTGCAGTAATATTTAACAATTAATATCTAACAGTTTCACAACAAATACCCAAAATACAGGTAAATCTAAGTGAGGAATGGATTAAGAATATATATACATATATGTCATAGCAGCATTGGACTAAGATACAGTGACATAGTATAGAGTACAGTATATACATATGAGATGGGTGATGCAATATTTACAAACAATCAAAGTGACTAAGATACCGTAGAATAGTATAGAGTACAGTTTATACATATGAGATGAGTAATGCAAGATAAGGAGGAGACATTATTAAAATTACTAGTATTTCATTTCCGTAAAGTGGCCAGTGATTCCTAATCTATGTCTATAGGCAGCTGCCCCTGATGTGCTAGTGATGGCTGTTTAGTAGTCTGATGACCTTGAGATAGAAGCTGTTTTTCAGTCTCTCGGTCCCAGCTTTGATGCACCTGTACTGACCTCGCCTTCTGGATGGTAGCGGGGTGAACAGGCAGGGGTTGATGTCCTTGATTATATCTTTGGCCTTCCTATGGCATCGGGTGCTGTAGGTGTTCAGGAGGGTCGGGAAGTTTGCCCCTGGTAATGCGTTGGGCGGAACGCACCACCCTCTGGAGAGCTTTGCGGTTGTGGGCGGTGCAGTTGCCGTACCAGGTGGTGATACAGCCTGACAGGATGTTCTCAATTGTGCATCTGTAAAAGTTCATGAGGGTTTTAGGCGTTAAGACAAATTTATTTAGCCTCCTGAGGTTGAAGAGGGGCTGTTGCGCCTTCTTCACCACACTGTCTTTGTGAGTGGACCATTTCAGTTTGTCAGTAATGTGTATGCCAAGGAACATGAAGCTTTCCACCTTCTCCCCTGTGGTCCCATTGATGTGGATAGGGGGGTGCTCCCTCTGCTGTTTCCTGAAGTTCACAATCATCTCCTTAGTTTTGTTGACGTTGAGTAAGAGGTTATTTACCTGGCACCACACTCCCAGAGCCCTCACCTCCTCCCTGTAGGCTGTCTCATCTTTGTTGGAAATCAAGCCTAATAATGTTGTGTCATCGGCAACCTCGATGATTGAGTTGGTGGCGTGGTTGGCCACGCAGTCATGGATGAACAGGGAGTACAGGAGGGGGCTGAGCACGAGCACCCTTCTGGAGCCCCAGTTGAAGATCAGCGAAGAGGAGGTGTTGTTTTCTACATTCACCCCCTGGAGGCGGCGCGTCAGGAAGTCCAGGATCCAGTTGCACATGGTGGGGTTCAGACCCAGGGCCTTGCGCTTGTTGATGAGCTTGGAGGGTACTATGGTGCTGAATGCTGAGCTATAGTCAATGAACAGCATTCTTACATAGGTATGCCTCTTGTCCAGATGGGACAGGGCAGTGTGCTGTGTGATGGCAAATGGATTGTCTGTGGATCTATTGGGGCGGTAAGAAAATTGAAGAGGGTCTAGGGTGACAGGTAAGGTGGAGGTGATATGATCCTTGACTAGTCTCTCAAAGCACTTCATGACGACAGAGGTGAGTGCTACAGGGCGATAGTCATTTAGTTCAATTACCTTTGCTTTCTTAGGTACAGGGACAATGGTGGCCATCTTGAAGCATGTAGGGACAACAGACTGGGATAGGGAGAGATTGAATATATCTGTGAACACACCAGCCAGCTGGTCTGCACGTGCTCTAAGGACACGGCTTCGTTTTATAATCCGTAATTGTCTGTCGACCCTGCCACATATGTCTCGTGTCTGAGCCGTTGAACTGGGACTCAACTTTGTCTCTATACTGACGTTTAGCTTGTTTGATTGCTTTGCGGAGGGAATAACTACCCTGTTTGTATTCTTCTTTATTCTCAGTCTTCTTTCCCTGGTTAAATGTGGTGCAGCAGGTGTTTAAGGAAAGGGACCATAGGAGGAGGCAGGTAGCTGGGTCCAGGGGCAGGCAGAAGGTCATACACGGTAGGTCCAAAAATGGCAACAGTACAGACAGAGAATAGGCAAAAGGTGTCCTGAGTGAGGCTTGCAAAAACTATCATACACGGGAGGAGAGAAGAACGGGAAATAACAGAGCTCCGAAAAAGTGTATCTCAAAACAAACAATACCTTACAGTGATGGGGTGCAAGGAACTGAACTAAATAGTGTGGGATGATGCAGGTGTGTGAACAGGTGATTAGAATTCCGGTGATTGGGATCTGGAGAGTGAGCTTGAAAGTGGGCTGTTTTCCAAGGATCTAAATGTTTGGGAGTGTGAGTTGGACGCAGACGTTACACAAATGCTCCGATCTATCCACGGTTTTTGTTTGGGTAGGTTTTAATAGTCACAGTGGGTACAACATCTCCAATGCACTTCCTAATAAACCCATTCACTGTATAAGTATATGTGTCGATATTATTTTCTGAAGCTACTCTGAACAAATCCCAGTCCTCGTGATCAAAACAACCTTGAAGTGTGGATTCCGATTGGTCAGACCAGTGTTGAATAGTCCTCACCACGGGTGCTCCCGGTTTGAGCTTCTTTCTAATGATGGAATCCAAATCAAATCAAATCAAATCAAATTTATTTATATAGCCCTTCGTACATCAGCTGAGCTTCTTTCTAATGGAGGGGAGGAGCAAGATGGAATCGTGGTCCGATTTTCGGAATGGAGGGTGGGGAAAAGCCTTATATGCATTCTGGAACGTAGTATAGCAATGATCCAGGGTTTTAGCAGCACGAGTACAGCAATCAATATGTTGATAGAATTTCGGGAGCCTTTTCTTCAAATTTGCTTTGTTAAAATCCCCAGCTAATAAATCCCCAGTAATATAAATCCCCAGTGATCCTTCCTGTTTGGCCCTTCCTGTTTGGCCCTGTCCGGGGGTGTCCTCGGATGGAGCCACAGTGTCTCCTAACCCCTCCTGTCTCAGCCTCCAGTATTTATACTGCAGTAGTTTGTGTCGGGGGGCTAGGGTCAGTTTGTTATATCTGGAGTACTTCCCCTGTCCTATTCGGTGTCCTGTGTGAATCTAAGTGTGCATTCTCTAATTCTCTCCTTCTTTCTTTCTCTCTCTCGGAGGACCTGTGCCCTAGGACCATGCCCCAGGACTACCTGACATGATGACTCCTTGCTGTCCCCAGTCCACCTGGCCGTGCTGCGGCTCCAGTTTCAACTGACCTGAGCCCTAGGACCATGCCCCAGGACTACCTGACATGATGACTCCTTGCTGTCCCCAGTCCACCTGGCCGTGCTGCTGCTCCTGTTTAAACTGTTCTGCCTTATTATTATTCGACCATGCTGGTCATTTATGAACATTTGAACATCTTGGCCATGTTCTGTTATAATCTCCACCCAGCACAGCCAGAAGAGGATTGGCCACCCCACATATGCTCTCTCTAATTCTCTCTTTCTTTCTCTCTCTCGGAGGACCTGAGCCCTAGGAACATGCCCCAGGACTACCTGACATGATTACCCCTTGCTGTCCCCAGTCCACCTGACCGTGCTGCTGCTCCAATTTCAACTGTTCTGCCTTATTATTATTCGACCATGCTGGTCATTTATAAACTTTTGAACATCTTGGCCATGTTCTGTTATAATCTCCACCCGGCACAGCCTTTCTAGGGAGATTTTCCTAGCCACCGTGCTTCTACACCTCCATTGCTTGCTGTTTGGGGTTTTAGGCTGGGTGGAGATTATATTTTTCTGTACAGCACTTTGAGATATCAGCTGATGTACGAAGGGCTATATAAATACATTTGATTTGATTTGACAAAGAAAGCAGCTTCATGACTACCTTCTGTACCCCTGGGCTCGGAAACGCTGGCTCAAGCTCCCATTTGGTGTCTCAGTGGCGCCTGAGGTATACCAACGCAAGCAGCACGAGTTACTAGCTGGGCTCAATGGCATTGAACCCATCGCCGATGATGCCCTGATCGTAGGCTGTGGTGACACAGACGAAGAAGCAGAACACGACCACAATGTGAAGCTCCTGGCACTGATGGAGTGCTACCAATCAGTTAAGCTTCGTCTTGGCTTGAAGAAGCTGCAGTTCAAGGTCAAAGATGTCCACTTCCATGGCCACATTCTCTCGGCAAAAGGCCTTAAGCCGGACCCAGACAATGTCCGAGCGATCCTCGACATGCCAAACCCGTCTGATGCAAAAGGAGTACAGCGTCTCATCGGTTTTGCAAACTATCTTGCACACCTATCAGCAGTCTGTGAGCCTCTGCGCCGGTTGCTGGACAAAGATACACCATGGCACTGGCTACCCAAGCACGAGGCCTCTGGCATCATCCATGCCAGTGTTGTGCTACTACGACGTCACGAAGCCTGTCACAATCCAGAGTGACCCCAGCCAAAGGCGAAGGCCAGCCTTATGCAGGAAGGCCAGCCCGTTGCGTTTGCCTCATGAGCGCTCACCCCCACCGAACAAAACTATGTACAAATTGAGAAAGAGTGCCTCAGCATTGTCTTCTCCTTCTCCTGATTCCATCACTACTTATATGGTCGAGAGCTGTTCACCGCTGAAACTGACCACAAACCACTCATTGCCATATTCAGTAAACCTCTCCTCAACGCGCCCAAGATGCTTCAAAGCATGCTCCTGACTCTGCAAAACTACAGCCTGAAGGTCATTGAGCAGGGCAACAGCACACACTGAACAGGGCAACAGCACAATGTACGGGCAGAGGCACTGTCTATCAGCAGCAGGCCATCTGTTCACTACAGCAGGAACAACAAGATGTTCAACAGATCAATCAGGCAGACTACTTAAACGTCACAGATCACCGCCTAGCCCAGATCAGGCAACACACTGACAAGGACGGACACCTACTGTCAATGAAGTCCATGGCTCTCGCAAGTTGGCCATACCTGAAAGAGGAGACACCTTTCACAGTGAGAGAATACTGGACCTTTCCAGATGAGATCAGCATGCAAAATGGCATCTTGTTCAGAGGTCAGAAGGTCATTATCCCCAAATCCCTACGTCCAGAGATTCTTACCCCCATACACTCCAGTCAAGTTGGAGGTGACGCATGCTACCGCCAGGCTCGTGAAACATTATACTGGCCAAACATGCAAGCAGAAATTAAAGACTTTGTCAGCAACTGTACCACATGCAACGAGTACGCTCATGAACAGCAAAAGGAAACCATGATGTCACACAAACTGCCCACAACGGCCTGGCAAGTAGTCAGCATGGACTCATTCAGCCACAGACAAAAGGACTATCTTCTCATCGTTGATCACTACTCTGACTTTTGGGAAATTGAACTGCTGCCTGACTTGTCTGCAGAGACGGTCATAAAGCTCTGCAAGGCGCAGTTTGCAAGGCAAGGTTCGCATGACAAGGTAATCATGGACAATGGCCCACAATTCATTGCACAGTTCAAGCGATCGCCTCAGAATGGGAGTTTGACGACGTGACCTCCTCTTCAAGACACCCAAAAGCAAATGGCAAGGCAGCTGTCAAGATTGCAAAAAACTTGTTAAGGCCTTGCGTGACAGCAACGACCCCCATGGAGAGCGATCTTACAGTAGAGGAACACACCCACCGAAAACATGGATAGCAGCCCAGCACAACGCCTTCTGTCCAGACGTCTGAAGACTACCATCCCCGTAGCTGGTTGGGTTGGTTGGGTTGTGTCATGGTTGGCATCACGGACAAACTGCGTCACAGAAAGCCACTCGCTAAGTGCTTCTACGACCGGACTGGTCGAGACCTACCAGAGCTGGAGGTGGGTGAAACAATATGGATGAAGCCGCTGCCGGGAGACCACACAGGACTTTGGAGGCTGGGCACATTGCATACAGAGAGTAGCACCATGTTCTTACCTGATGGATGTTGGTGATTCCCTCTATTGTCGCAATCGGGTGGATCTGCGCGTAGCAGAGCAGACAAACCAGAACACGCCATACACTCACCTAGATGAGCTGGATCACAGTCCAGGCCTAAGGGTAGGGGTGCAGAATTGAGACATGAGCCAACTGAAGGTGAGGCTTCTACTCCACCAAGCTCTCCAGCTCGTGGCCCTAATCCTACCCCTGTCAGAGCCAATACTTACTCACGGGTGGGTCGGCTGTGCAAGCCACCGGACAGGCTTAATCTGTAAGCAAGAGACTGTTAACTTGTCCTCTGTTTTTTATTTTTTTATTTGATCCCCTTTTTCGTGGTATCCAATTGTTAGTAGCTACTATCTTGTCTCATCGCTACAACTCCCGTACGGGCTCGGGATAGACGAAGGTCGAAACCCAACCAAGCCGCACTGCTTCTTAACACATCCAACCCGGAAGCCAGCCGCACCAATGTGTCGGAGGAAACACCGTGCCCCTGGCAACCTTGGTTAGCGTGCACTGCGCCCAGCCCGCCACAGGAGTCGCTGGTGCGCGATGAGCCAAGGATATCCCTACTGGCCAAACCCTCCCTAACCCAGAAGACGCTAGGCCAATTGTGCGTCGCCCCACGGACCTCCTGGCCGCGGCCGGTTACGACAGAGCCTTGGCGCGAACCCAGAGTCTCTGGTGGCACAGCTGGCGCTGCAGTACAGCGCCCTTTACCACTGCGCCACCCGGGAGGCCCAACTTGTCCTCTGTTAATTCAAATAAAAAATAAAAAGGAAGTTGACAACTGAAGTAAAAATAAAATGTAATGCTTTTTCAATTGTTATGACTTGACTGTTAAGAACTTATTGTCATGGCGTTATGTTTGCACTTTATATTGAAAAGGATGATGTTACGGAGTCTAGTTGATAGGTATTTGACTAGCCAGACTGTTCACCGGACTTCATGTGTAGGGATTTGTACAATGCTTAACAAGGCTATTGAACTTAACATTGGTGTCTGTCTTTATTCCTTTATCTAATATATCATACAGAAACAAGGACTTCATTACAAAATGAGAAGCCAGGGTTGCCAACTGAAAATAATACATTTTGAGAACAAAGTTATACTGTAGGTCAACAGACAGTCAAGTTTTCCTTGGAAATAAACTCCAAAGGGTGGAGAACGTTTTGATCCTCAGGGGACAGACAGATGCAGAAAACTTGATTTGAGAATCAGACACAACAACATGTAGCTCACATAAAGTACTTGCCCACAAACATACGATCATCAATTTGTACAGACAGACCCAGACAGTCACACAGCCTTTTAAACACTTCTAAATGTTTATTATGCAGAAACCACAGTGATAAGGCCCCTTGCCACTTTTCACTATTGACTCCTGGTCATTGTGAATGCAGGGTGGGTATGGGGCTGCTCTGCTCTGCTTGATAAGTCCTCAGATTTTCACACCCCCTTTCACCTGAGGTACACCAGACACCACCCCAGACACCACACAGACACACACACACTCTGATTCATTGAAATAACAACTCAATAATTTTAAAGAGTCACTTGTCAGTGAGTTTTGATGGCAGATCTCAGTGGTTGTGGTCACCCATGGATTGAGTAGAGTTAAAGTATCCTGCCCAGCAGCACAATGCGTCTCTCTGTGGGAGAAGCGGCAACCCCAGCCCTGGGCTATATAGACCTACTAGATGAGAGGAGACTATGTCTTTACTTTCTTTCTCCAACTATTGCAGAGGTGGGCAGTAAAATAAAGTCATTGTGTGAGTCAACAGAGCAGCCTGTTCTTATAGACTAGATGTAACATAGTAAATGTAATTCTGGGACACTCAAAATAGTAGGATATGTTACGTTTGGTATGGTTAAATAAGACAGAAGGTTACTTAAGGCAAAAATTTAAGTAGGGTTATTGGTTAGGGTGGATGGGTGGGCATATAATGAAAAACTCAAAACTCTGGCAACCTAAAGGTTGCATGTTCAAATCTCATCACAGACCACTTTAGCTAATTAGGTACTTTGCAACTACTTAACATGTTAGCTAACCCTTCCCCTAGCCTTAACTCTTTAACATAACTACTAACCTTAACCCTAACCCCTAGCTTAGCTAACATTAGCCACCTAGCTGACATTAGCATTAGACACCTAGCCACCTAGCTAACATTAGCCACAGAAAATTGGAATTCGTAACATATCATACTGTACGTTTTGCAAATTCGAAACATGTTGTACAAATTGCAATTCGTTACATATTGTACGAATTGCAATTTGTAACATATCATACGAATTGTAATTCGTAACATATACGAAATGGATGATGGACATCCACAAATCAATACATACCATATGAAACATCACATATCATACTAATTGGAGTATATTGGATTTACATGTATTATGTTACCCCTGTCTACCCCTGAGTCCAGGTTGAACAGAGAGATGGATCATATGTCTCCGAGGAGAGTGTTTTTATTGCTTTTGGATCGAATGAGGACAACTCTGTTGAAAGGAAGAAGATAAGTAGTAGAGAGGATTTTGAAGAGATGATCTCAGACATTCTAATCACAAAACCTGGGCAATCTAACTTCCTAATTTTTACACATAGATACAATCCTAGAGATAGTGTAACTCAAGAAATACACCTGGCTCACATGGTGTTGGTAATAAATGGTGGGATATTTCCCAGAGGATTGGTGAAATGGGATCGAAAAGAAAATGGGAGCTGAACGTTATACTGTGCTGACACTCAAAGTGAATCTACTAAAAGAAACATTAACAATATGTAGCTCCCTTCAGTAACCACGAGCACAACCGTTCCTTGATTTTAACTGGCGGCTTTATTCTGTAGTTTAGTCAGAATTATCACCTTCCTTGAGAACTATAAAGTAAATGAAAAATACAGTTAAGCACACTCTTACAACCTTATCTTACGAGTGACTTATTAGCTTGGTATAACTCTGAAGTGCTTACATACATAACAGTTTAACCGGCATTATAACAGGTTCAGATTAACACATGAATAAAGGAACAAATACCTCATTGGCTGCTTATTACAGAAGGGAGGAAATCAAACTTCACACTTATTATTCCTGGCATGAATTCACACTTCATCCTAACATACTCTTCAACCTTTATGAACTACTCCCGATGACATGAAAACTTAGCTAACGCAGCGTAGGATTGCCTTCCCTCCAAAGGTGTGTTGCTACAATAACGATCCCCGTTACAACAGTATTAGCTACGTAGTTCCGCTTGCATTATCATTTCCCCCGCACAGCGGACACATAAACAATTCAAACAAAAGACCACGAGATAACCTGTAAGTCTAACTGTCAGTTACACTCCCACCAATCACCGGTGATTTCTGTGAAAGGGGTCTGCAGGTTTCTTGATCGGCTTCCAGGAGGGTGACTGTCTTATGGATGGGCCTCTCCAGATAGGTGGGTTTGGTGATGCGTTTACCTCTCTCATCTAGGGTTGAGTCGCTGATCAGTAACTTGACTCTTCTCACCCGGCCATCCTGTCCCGGGTACACTTCTGTAACCTTTGCCAATTTCCACTGGTTGCGTGGTGCAGTATCATCTTGCAAAATGACAATGTCATTAATCCTTGCGTTTCTTCTGTCTTTACTCCATTTCTGTCTGTGTTGGAGGTTTAGGAGGTACTCTTTCTTCCACCTTGTCCAGAATTCATTGGCTAAAAATTGTACTCTGCGCCATCTCTTGCGGAGATAAAGATCTTCCTTGATGAACTGTCCAGGTGGCGGTAAGATAACTGTGGACTTCATTGTTAAGATGTGATTTGGCGTGAGAGGTTCTGGACCTAATGGATCATTCAGATATTCCGTAGTTAGGGGCCTACTATTTAAAATCGCCATGACTTCATAGAGAAAGGTACGCAGAGAAGCGGTGTCGAGTCTTCCGTCTGACTGATCAAGAGTGGATGTTAAGACACTTCGTATCGTGCGGATTTGCCTTTCCCAAACACCACCCATGTGACTTGAAGATGGGGTGTTCATGATAAACTCTCATCCAAGTTCCTTCAGTCGTGTTTGATCCATTTCTTTCAGGGCGTCCACAAACTCGCGTCTTGCGCCAATGAAGTTGCTGCCTTGATCACATCTGATTTGACGAACATTACCACGTATGGCAATGAATGAACACAGGGAATTGATAAAAGCGTCGGTGGTTAAGTCGTCAAGCATTTCAATGTGAACTGCTCGGGAGCCCATGCAAGTGAATAGGAGCCCATAACGCTTTAACTCTCTTCTTCCGTCCTTGGCATAGAAAGGTCCAAAGCAGTCCATCCCGCAGTATGTGAAGGGAGGCGCGGTCTCCATGCGTTCCTTTGGAAGATCTGCCATCCTTTGCCCTTCTGTACATCTTCTGAATTTCCTGCATTTCACACATTTGTAGATGTGAGAGGAAACTGCATTGCTGCATCCTAGGATCCATATACCGTTGGATCGCAGCTCATTGATCGTCATTCCACGTCCTTGGTGTCGTACTTTTTCATGATAGTGCTTGATGAGCAGCACTGACAAGTGGCTATCTCTTGGCAGGATTGCGGGATGCTTCACATGGGAATGAAGAGTTGCATGAGCCAAGCGACCTCCCACCCTGAGGATACCTTGCTCATCCAGAAATGGACTTAATTTACGCAACTTGCTTGCTTTATCTTTGGTGTTGATGTCTTTCTGGTGCCTGAGATTGTGTATCTCATGGGAGAAGGCTGCTTCTTGAACCATCTTTATAATGGTGAGTTCTGCCTCTCTCCTTTCTTCTATGCTTGTAGCTTCACTGGACCTCAATTTTAAGCCTATGGCTTCCTTGACATGTCGTTTGAGCCTGGCAATAGCTTTTACCACTCTTGCCCAGTCTGAGAACTTATGAAGGTGATCTAGTAATGATCTTTCTTCCTTTGCTTGGGTATCATGGACCAGGGATTTCAGCTCTGGATCATTGTTTGAGAACTCTTCCCCCTTGACTTGTCCTTTGGGAAGTTCTTCATGCCAAAGAAAGTCTGGACCTGTGAACCAGTTGGAAGCCATGAGCTGTTCTGATGTGAGACCTCTGGAAGCATGATCCGCAGGATTCTCTTCAGAGGTCACATATCTCCATTGTTCGGGATCTGTGCTTTGCTTAATGCGTTGAATACGGTTAGCTACAAAGACGTGGAATCTTCTGGCTTCATTGTTGATGTAGCCAAGAACTACCTTAGAGTCGGTCCAGAAGTATTCCTGTAGACCTTGTATCTCTAGCTCCTTTTTGAGCATGTCACTTGTTCGAACAGCTACCACCGCTGCTGAAAGTTCCAGTCGTGGTATGGTCGTAACCTTGGAGGGGGCGACTCTCGACTTCCCCATAACTAGGGAGCAATGAACTTCTCCTGCGGTGCTGATTGTTCTGAGGTATGAGCACTCTCCATAACCTGAGGTACTAGCGTCAGAGAAGTGATGGAGCTCATAACTCTGCACCTCCTTGAAACTTGATGGCAAGTAGCTTCGTTGGATATTTACCTCAGACAAGTTTTGTAGACCTTGGAGCCAGAATTCCCACTGGGAACGTAGGTCATCTGGAAGGGGGTCATCCCAATCGATTTTGTCACGACACATCCGCTGCAAGATCTGCTTCCCCGCCAGGACAAAGGGTGCCACAAACCCAAGCGGATCATATACAGAGGCTACTGTAGACAACACTCCTCTTCTTGTGAGTGGGCGTTCCTTGACAACTACTCTAAACTGGAACTCGTCTGATGCGACACACCACAGTACACCAAGCGCTCTCTCCATGTGTGGTTCACCCAGAGCCATATCCAGGTCTTTGGCACCCTTGGCACGTTCTTCCTTGGGAATTGTGGCTATAACTTCCTTGCTGTTAGAGATAAACTTGTGCAACCGAAGTTTGCCGATGCTGCAAAGCTCTCTTGCTTCTTTCACCAGCTGGGCCGCTTCAGCTTCAGACGATACGCTCGTCAACCCATCATCAACATAAAAGTTCCTTTCTATGAACTGGATAGACTTCTCGCTGAAGCTTCCTCGTCCTTCGGCAGCAAGATGTTTGAGACCATAGTTGGCGCAACCAGGAGATGAAGCTGCGCCGAACAAGTGGACCTTCATACGATACACTGAGGGTTGAGACTCTAGATCTCCGTTCTCCCACCAAAGGAACCGTAGATAATCTTGGTCTTCTGCTTTCACATGAAACTGGTGGAACATGCGCTCTACGTCACACATGATTGCAACTGGCCCCTTACGAAAACGACAAAGGACGCCCAGCAATGTGTTTGTCAACTCTGGACCGGTAAGGAGATGATCATTCAAGGACGTCTCTCGAAACTTAGCTGAGCAGTCAAAGACGACTCGTATCTTCCCGGCTTTTGTGGGTGATAAACCCCATGGTGCGGGATGTACCATGCTGGATGCTTGTTAATTTCCTCTTTAGAGACCTTCTCAGCATCTCCACAAGCTATAGTCTCTTCCATGAATGCTGTGTAGTCCTTGTAGTACTGCTTGTCTCTCCTTAGCCTCCTTTCCAGGCACTTGAGTCGGTGAACTGCACATGTTTTATTGTTCGGCAGATTGGGTCTTTCTTCCTTAAACGGCAGCGGCATCTCATAATGTCCATTGTCCTTACGTCTGATGCCCTCTTTCATTTTCTTCAGGAACCGGATATCCTCTTGAGATATGAGGTCCTCTTCTGCAGCTCTCTCATTGAAGTCAGATTCAAGCGTCTTGATAATGTCCAGTGTTGTGATTACCTCTCTTACACGTGTTCTACAAACATAGTGTACTTGATTTGTGAGGTTGGAAGAAGATTGAAGGCTTGGCATCACCTGTCTAACGATAACCCGATGACTCACTCCAATAGGGTCGCCATAGTCGATACATGGATTTCCATAGCCGACTATGCTCCAGCCAAGATCTGTTCTCTGAGCAAAAGGCTGATTTCCTTACCAGACACAATTTCTCTTGGAAGGAGAGCCTGGGAGCAGTTGTAGCCAATTAAGAGACCGACATCACAGCTCTGTTGAGGAGCAATCTCCTCTGCAATGTGTTCAAGATGAGACCATGCTCTTGCAGTCTCTGGAGTAGGAATATGATCTCTGTTTGCAGGAATAAACTCTCTCGAGTAGGTCGTTGGCAGAGGGATTTTCTTCTCCAAGTAAAGCCCTCTAACCTGCAAACCAGACAGCTTCTGGCAGGACACAATGGTATTCCTTGAAGCCATTGTAGAGAGTTTCAGTTGGACTGGCTCCTTCCTTGTATTGAGAGCCTTTGTTGTCTCTTCAAGGATAAAAGTGGTGTCGCTCTGGGTGTCAAGAAGTGCATACACAAGAACTTCACGATCTGGCTCACTTGTGGTTGACACCCATACTGGAATGATTGTGGAGGTGTGAGTGTTGTTAATGTCCCTTACGACTCTGTTGGATATGGCCTCACTTGACGCTCTTGTCCCCTTATCTTGTGAGGTCTTCCTATCCCATAACCTTTCTTTAGTACGATCTTCGTGCAGGCAGGATGGATGCCTCCTCTGACACGTGTCGCAGGTGTTCCTGTTATCACAATCTTTTGAGCGATGCCCAGGCCTTAAACAGCCAAAGCACAATTTATTCTCTTGAACAAACTTCTGTCGCTCTGCGGTGGGCTTATCCATGAACTTCCAGCATTTGTGGAGACTGTGACCTGACTTCTCACAGAAGACACAACTAGTAACAGTATCTTTCTCATCAGAGTTAGTTGCTAATGCCCTTGCTCCGGGGCTTTGAATCCTTGGCGTCTTAGGTTTTCCATCTTCGCTTGGTTTCAAAGCATGAAGGGATGTCACAGGATTGCAAGCGATCTTTGCTTCTCTCGTGAGAAACTTCACAAACTGACTGAAGCTTGGAAAGATCTCAGTTTCTTCTAAGATGTCTATGACCTTTCTATTCCATCTTGAAGTTAGCCAATCTGGAAGTTTAGCGAGGATCTTTTGGTTTTCATTACAGTCATTAAGCACCTCCAGGCCCTTATTCTGAGACATAGCAGCCTCACAGCTGCGAAGAAAGTCTACGAGGTCTCTAAGTTCAAGACTGTCCTTGGATCCTATCTTAGGCCATGCATTGAGCTTATCTCTGAAGGACTTGGCGATGAGGAATTTGTTTCCGTACCTTTCTTCAAGAATGGTCCATGCCGCATAGTAGGCTGACTCTGTTCCTAACATAAAGTAACTTTCGATGGCTTTCTTGGCAGGCCCACCAATATATTTTCTCAAGTAATATATCTTCTC
>NW_025745680.1:7500-13161 GCF_021184085.1 Oncorhynchus gorbuscha | reverse complement strand
ATGTGATTGTTACGCAACAGGACAGTTACCCGCACTGCCCTTAAACCAAGGCACGCTGCCCTGCTAATTATATATAGGCTATGTTTCAACTTGTCAATTTCAAATGATTTTCTAACAACAGTTTGAATTGAGGTGTGTTCCGCCTCCTCGTTAATTTCCGCATAAGAACTAGCCCATTTCACTGCTGCGGACAATTTATGTTTGAGGCTTTACTGAGCGGACATACTTATCTCTTTCAATGAGAGCCCAAGCACTTCCCCAGTGTTTCCCAGATCATGTATGAAGACATTGCGCATCTCCAGTCAGAACAGGCCTTGCACAAACGTTTCCCCCCAGCTCATTATCTGGCTGGCACCTGCATTGTGTTGTTTTCCTTACAAGGTTGTTTTCCTTACAAATTGGACTTTGGACATGTGTGCATTCCTATCAAAGTAAGTGGCTTATTTTCTGTATATCTTGTTGTTTCTGCTGTAGCACACCATATGTATGTATGGATCATAATGTCTTTACTGTTTTATTCACGTTTTCAAGTACTGGTGACAAATCATTCATTTCGATTCTTTCATAGATTGTACTTGATGATGTGTGTAAAATACTTTTTTGAATGTAGTACTGATTAGTACTGATTATGATGAGCTGATGCTAAGCTACTTGCCAGCTATGTGTGGCACCGTGTTTGTTGACATCATACAATGCATTCTGGTTGTCACGTAAGCTTCTGTCAGACCAAATATGTTATACCAAGGGATAGTTCACTCAAATGAATTATGGTGCTTTCAAGACAACTGTAAATCACGTCAATGATCTTCAGATCGGAAAGTCGGAGCTCTAGAAAAAGGCCCAAGTTCCCAAGTTGGAATTCCGAGTTTTATGACCGTTCAGAGTTGACCGTTTTTTTTTTCAGAGTTTCCAGTTGTCTTAGAATACACTGAAGTCGGAGATTTCCCAGTTCCCAGTCATTTTGAATGCGACATCAGATTGTAACTCAGGGTTGCCAGCTCAGACCCCCTTTTCCAAGGGTTTAATTTGAATTAGTATAAACTTCCCCTCTGGAGCGCGAGGGCGCCGGGCTCCCCAGTATTAATCATTACTGCCACCATCATTATGCACACCTGCTTCCTTCGTCACGCGCATCAGCGATCCTTTGGACTCACCTGGACTCAATCACCTGTTATTTCCTTCCCTATATCTGTCTGTCCCCCAGCTCGGTTCCCCGCTTCCACATTAACGTTCCTATGTTGTTTTGTTACTCGTGTGCTGATGCTGTGTCTGTTTCGTGCCTTGTCTGTTCCTCATTAAATGTTTGACTCCACGTACCTGCTTCTCGACCCCAGTCCTTACACATAGTAATATTTCCTGCATCATATCCCCCATAATACTTTCCCCCATTTCTACCCCACGAACTTGAAAACCCCCATAAATTAAATTAACCCCACCACAAACTGCCCTAAAATGGTTTCATCCCTGTTTAGCTTTCACGCTACGGTTAGGCTAGGCAGTAGGCTTGTATCTGGTGTGATGATCTGTGAGGTGAAAACATTTTCTTTGCTTTGTGATTTGTCAAATATAGTAAACAGCTTGTCAAGTCATGTGCTCCGGTTCTTGTATATACTGTAACAAGTACATCGACGATTTGTAATATGCTGAAAAGTGGCTAAACTAAGTTGATATTTTTCTGGCAATGAGCGCAGCCATCTTTGACTTTGTTTATGGCATTCTGGGATTAGAGAGGATTCGCCAAGTCAAACATAAAAACCATGGTTACCATCATAAAGAATTTAGCTGCTGTCAGCTTAGTTGACACGCATTTATTTTGTAAACAACATTACATTAGTCTCTTGTGCTCACCAGAGATGTGGTACAGCAGCACAACCTGTCATTTAGACTGGTTTATGGAATGAGTTTGCCTGTGGATGTGTTCCGTGTGATGATTGGATAAAGAAGTTTGCATTCATCTTTTACAATAAAAGGTCAAATTGAGGAATAAAGTTGAAGACGTTTATTTTCCATCAGTACCATAAAATATTTAGACGCTGTTCAGACAACAATGCTGTTTAGGTGCGTTTGTTGCGTCATACGTTCTGTTGCTACTGTTCCAATCACATATTTGAGATCGTACGCTGCAGGGAGCACTCATCAACCATCACAAATACGTGATCATATGCGTCAAAGGGTTGAGGACTAGAGTTGTGTTAGCACTGTTGTGGACATAAAAGGGTCTCTCTCTTTCGGTGTCATTATTACCCAGCTTTAAAAAAGAAAGGCATATATAGTTGATGTAACTCCATAACCGAGTTCCAAGAATGAAGAGTGTTAGTTGGAGCCTTTTGCACCAAAGTGGGATTTCATTGACTATAACTTCAGTTAAAAACTTCATGGAATGAACAACCCTTCTGCAATTTATTACATGTTGTTAGAGCGCCAGCAGCCCACTATTATCATCCTATTGAAATGAGTTGACTTACCCAGTCCAGGTCAGGGCTCTTGTCCTGTGTGACAGACAGCAGGTAGAGGGCAGACCTGAGCACACAGGGAGGCAGGGCCGAGTCTCCCTGCTCCTGCACCGAGCACAGCAGAGTCACCACACAGGAGAACACCGTGGAGTCAGGGAGCAGCCTGGTACACACACACACACACACACACACACACACACACACACACACACACACACAATGTTTTATGATGCACGTGCACGCACACAACGATTGATGGTGCAGTGATAGGTACAGGTAGTGTATTGTATTGTACACACACTGAGTGTACAAAACATTATGAACACCTTCCGAACATTGGGTTGCACCCTTTTTTCAGAATAGCCTCAATTAGTCGGGGCATGGACTCTACAAGGTGTCGAAAGCATTCCACAGGGATGCTGGTCCCGGTTGACTCCAATGCTTCCCACAGTTGTGTCAAGTTGGCTGGATGTCCTTTGGGTGGTGGACTATCCTTGACCAACACGGGAAACTGTTGAGTGTGAAAAACCCAGCAGCATTGCAGTTCTTGATACATTCAGACCAGGGCGCCTGGCACCTACTACCATACCCCATTCAAAGGCACTTCAATCTTTTGCCCCTTGAAACTCTGAATGACACACATACACAATCCATGCCTCAAGGCTTAAAAATCGTTCTGTAGCATGTCTCCTCCCCTTCATCTACACTGATTAAAGTGAGTTTAACAAGTGGCATAAATAAGGGATCATAGCTTTCACCTGGATGCACCTGGTCAGTCTATGTCATGGAAAGAGCAGGTGTTCCTCATATTTTGTAGACTCAGTGTATATACACACACACACACGCACACACTCACATACATAACCCTCTCATGCTAAGTAAACCACTGGCTGCAGTAAACAGACATCTTTCAAAGCAATGCCGTGTTGTTAATAACCTTAATAACAACTGAGCCAGTGTCTACATGTCCCCAAGTACCTGTCTCCATGCTGCAGGGCCAGGTGCAGCAATGTGAGCAGACAGTACTGAGTGGCCCTGGGGCCGGCAGGGTCGCATTGGGGCCCTGGGGACTCACACAGCAGAGAGGGCCACTCACACACACGACAACACAGAGAGGGCAGGCTGGACCTCAACACAGCCTCTATCTCCTCACAGTCTAGGGAACAGAGAGAGAGAGAGTGAGAGACAGAGAGAGAGTGAGAGACAGAGAGAGAGTGAGAGACAGAGAGAGAGAGAGAGACAGAGAGAGAGAGAGAGACAGAGAGAGAGAGAGACAGAGAGAGAGAGAGACAGAGAGAGAGAGAGACAGAGAGAGAGAGAGACAGAGAGCGATAGAGACACTCAGAGAGAGACAGAGAGAGAGAGAGAGAGAGAGACAGAGAGCGATAGACACTCAGAGAGAGAGCGATAGAGACACTCAGAGAAAGAGAGACAGAGAGCGATAGAGACACTCAGAGAGAGAGACAGAGAGCGATAGAGACACTCAGAGAGAGAGAGACAGAGAGAGAGAGAGAGAGACAGAGAGCGATAGAGACACTCAGAGAGAGAGAGACAGAGAGCGATAGAGACACTCAGAGAGAGAGAGACAGAGAGCGATAGAGACACTCAGAGAGAGAGAGACAGAGAGCGATAGAGACACTCAGAGAGAGAGACAGAGAGAGAGACACTCAGAGAGAGAGAGACAGAGAGAGAGAGAAAACACACTGATACCAGTTCTCTGTAGACCTTTTCATTATTGAATTGCATCACAGTCACAAACAGGACATCCACACCACGCGTTACCCGGCATAATAAAGTCCAAAGGCTTTAAGTGCTACAAAGTGCTTTACCGTGACATGAAACCTTAATGCTACTGTGTTTTTCGTGGCTAATGTGTTGTGTCAGTACCTTGTGGGAGGATGCTGGCTACAGGGTCTGGTTGGGACAGAAGAGACACACTGAGCCTCTGCAGAAAACCACAGCGGAATGCATTCAGAGCTGGGTTTCTACCGTGAGATGAGAAAGAGTGAGTGAGTGTGAAAGAAAGAAAGAGAGGACAACTAAGAAAGGTAGATGTTTTCTTCTATACACTATATCTAATAATGGTATCAAACCTACTCCTGTGTGCAGTAAGTGTTCTGACTTAGCATTTCAATTGAGTTAAAAAAAATACCCAAATGCACTTTGGACTGAGTTTCATTACAGCTCATAGGGGAGAGTTACAGTTAGTGAACCTCAAGCACAACCACATAGCCAGCCTGGCCTTTGAGCTTCCTCTTCGTCTGCACACAAGACAGACAAGACTGATCCACGGATGAGAGAAGAGCCGTCATAGCCAGACTGAAACCAAGTGACGTGAAAGAAGCTTCTGTGTGTCACCTCTCACTTTCCTGGGCACTTTTACTGGGTCTACTCAATAACAAGTCTGTTATAACAGAGCCATTAGCAATTACCTGTCTGGGGGTGTGATAGTGGTCTGTGTGTGTGTGTGTGTGTTCTCAGGTTCTCCTGTTACTTGTTTCCTGCACAGGGGACAGCTTTGTGCTCCAGAGCCAGCCTGAAGAAACCAGAGGGTGCTGGAAAGAAGAGAGGAAGAAGAATGGAGGAAGAGGGGATGAGTCGGAGGTATGGTGGGAGGACAGAGACATGGGTCATTATACCTGGGGGCGAGGAAAACAATGATGGAAAGAAATGATCCCACTACCCCCGGACAACATACCCTCAGTTTGGCAGCGAAGAGGGGCATGAGGGAGGGTAGAAGATAGAACCGGTACGACAGGATAGAGAAGAAGTGCTGGAGCACCTGGGCTATGGGGCGGGCTCACAATGCTTCTACACATGTAGACACATGGTGCATGAACGTGTGTGTGTGCTAGGGGCGGAGCTCACTGTGCCTCTACACATGTAGACACATGGTGCATGAACGTGTGTGTGCTGGGCGGGGCTCACAATGCTTCTACACATGTAGACACATTGTGCATGAACGTGTGTGTGCTGGGGGCGGGGCTCACAATGCTTCTACACATGTAGACACATGGTGCATGAACGTGTGTGTGCTGGGGCGGGGCTCACTGTGCCTCTACACATGTAGACACATGGTGCATGAACGTGTGTGTTCTGGGGGCGGGAACTCTGTGCCTCTACACATGTAGACACATGGTGCATGAACGTGTGTGTGCTGGGGGCAGAGCTCACAGTGCCTCTACACATGTAGACACATGGTGCATGA
>NW_025745680.1:0-2500 GCF_021184085.1 Oncorhynchus gorbuscha | reverse complement strand
CCAGCTTCCCCAAGAAGGTGAAGGTGGGCAGGAAACCCCTCACACTGGACTGGTCACACAGCTGGACCTGGGACAGAGAGGAGGCTCGACAATCATTTTCACACACTTTTGTGTATAAATTCATACCAACCAAATCAATCTATTCCTAAAGTACAGTATGACTTCATTCCTGTCCGTCTGTCAATGACAGCTAGTCCACAACCCTTCCATTCCCACCAGTAACAAAGGTGCACCAACTTCTTTATTCCATCGTTTGAATCTAATCAAGTTTCTTCCTAGTGGTGTGAGAGGACTTGTACACACCTCAGCCCGCTGTTATCATCCCCAGTCAACCCTACAGTCAGCCCTACCACCTGATGCTTACACTAGAGTTTCTACTGTTTCCCAAGGTGACACAACAACACAGACTACAGAGCCAACATTTCAACTGTTTACCAAACAAGCTGGCTTTACCCAACTGATGCTGGATTGTGTGTGTGTGTGTGTGTGTGTGTGTGTGTGTGTGTGTGTGTGTGTGTGTGTGTGTGTGTGTGTGTGTGTGTGTGTGTGTGTGTGTGTGTGTGTGTGTGTGTGTGCGTGCGTGCGTGCGTGCGTGCGTGCGTGCGTGCGTGCGTGCGTGCGTGCGTGCGTGTGTGTGTGCGTGTGCGTGTGCGTGTGTGTGTGTCATCTGCTGGTGTAAAGGAGTGTTGGACTGAGAGAAACATGTTAATATTAACAGACAAAGCCTAGTCATGCTATAGAATGCGGTGACATGAGGGAGATGTTGAGACAATAGTACAAAGATATTATGAATTAGTCAGTAAAGAGTGAGCATTCTCAAGCCGCCAGAAGTCAGAGATTGAACCTTCTCTAAAGAAAGTCATGTAGCTAACGTTAACTAGCTACTGATGTTCGCGGCAAAACTGTGACAGCAAGGCTCATTTCGGTCTCAACCAATGAAATCACTTCATTATATCTACATCTAACCAGTAAGTGTCTTATGCCCTTGGTATATAGCCAACAGAAGCGCTGCATTCGATGGCCAGCCTGGTTTGAGGCGTGGGAAAAGTCTGCATATGCCACAGAAAAGAGTATCTTTATTTCAAGCCGAATTTGAACCTGCGATCAAAAACAAGTGCACTGCCTGTGGCAGTCTTGAGGCCAGGAATGAAATACGTTTTTTGGCCAACACAAGCTCACTGCACTGCTGGTGGCCTGTTATAATGGCAGGCTCAGCCGGACGCAACTCCCTGGACCAGAGCGAGTTAGTGATCTGACTCATGTCAAGGTGATGGAAGGGTGGGGGAAGAGGGGGTTGGACCTACAACTAAATCATAATCTCTCGTTTGCTTTGATCTGAGTGCTCTGATCTGCACAGGCCAAGGTTGGTTCTGGGTTCTGCATTTTTTCAGATGTTCATATCACCATTCATCTTCATACACAAGGGCCGTGGGCTGTTGCTCTGAATCATGTCACAGTGTGTGTCTCAGTCTGTGTGATGCTCAGCTTCCTGTCGAAATGACAAACAAGACTGACGTTGCTTAGTGACACCATAGGTCTGTGACCACCAGCCCAAAAATACTGAGTGATTACAGTTTTTTCCAACTGCTTACACATCAAATCTTTTCTTGTCACACGATTTTGAAACCTCTCACTCAAAGTGCAAAACTACACACCAAATATCCAAATCCATAAGCTATTTCTCAGCCTTTGACTCAGTTGTCAATTGCATAAAACACTTTTTTCAAAACACTGCACACAATTCTCTACCTAAAACACAAAAATCTATCAGGAAGTAACTTGCTTTTTCTTTTCCAAACACAACCAATCAAAATGCTACACTTATTCACTAGGTCACACACACTCCTCACATGTGCAAACACTAATAGCTTAACTGATCACTAACCAATCACTGCTTTACTGTAGTATTGGCCTATAAACAGGTCAAAGGTCAGATGACCTGTTTTGACCAATGGATGCCAACAATGGACAGAGAGCAAGAGGAGTAGGAGGGAGAGGAAGAGGAAGAAGAGGACGAGGGCAAAGAAGAGAAGGAAGGAGAGCCATCTCTGATGAGATTAGGGCAACACTTGTTGATCATGTGATCAACCATGGTTTGACCATGAGAGATGCTGGACTGAGAGTCCAGCCCAACTTGAGTCGATTTCAAATCAAATCAAATCAAATCAAAATGTATTTGTCACATACACATGGTTAGCAGATGTTAATGCGAGTGTAGCGAAATGCTTGTGCTTCTAGTTCCGACAGTGATAACCAACAAGTAATCTAACTAACAATTCCAAAACTACTGTCTTATACACAGTGTAAGGGGATAAAGAATATGTACATAAGGATATATGAATGAGTGATGGTAATGTAATGTAAATGTAAATAATGTAGGGTAAGTAACATTATATAAGGCAGCATTGTTTAAAGTGGCTAGTGATATATTTACATCATTTCCCATCAATTCCCATTATTAAAGTGGCTGGAGTTGGGTAGGTGTCAATGACAGTGTGTT
>NW_025745679.1:0-13207 GCF_021184085.1 Oncorhynchus gorbuscha | reverse complement strand
CTGTCATGCAGGTGAAAGAGGACCCAAAAGCGACTTAACAGAAGCAGAGTTTAATAATGTTCAAAACGGAATAACTGACATCCTCTAGATTTGTAGAGGGAAAACAACTGGAGAAGCGGCCACAGACTGCAGGTCGCTCGGGTAGGCGCAGGCCGTAGTCGACTGGAGACACCTGCTCACACGCAGCGTCTGATGAAGGCACAAAACACGACAGAACAGGGTGATACACAATCACGGCAAAAAACACGACAGGACAGGGCGAAACGCAATCACAGCATGGTGAATACAATATAAGGAACTGACGGCACAGGAACGGAACACAAAGGAATAAATAGGGACTCTAATCAGGGGAAAGGATCGGGAACAGGTGTGGGAAGACTAAATGATGATTAGGGGAATAGGAACAGCTGGGAGCAGGAACGGAACGATAGAGAGAAGAGAGAGCGAGAGAGTGAGAGAGGGAGGGGGAGAGAGAGGGCTAGAAGGAGGGAAAGAACCAAATAAGACCAGCAGAGGGAAACGAATAGAATGGGAAGCACAGGGACAAGACAAGATAATAAATGACAAACATGACAGTACCCCCCCACTCACCGAGCGCCTCCTGGCGCTCTCGAGGAGGAACACTGGCGGCAACGGAGGAAATCATAGATCAAACGGTCCAGCACGTCCCGAGAAAGAACCCAACTCCTCTCCTCAGGACCGTAACGAAAAACGATAAAAAGGGAAACTAGGGTACTACTCTAAAAAAAAAATGAGAACTAGGGACAGACTGAGACACAGCAAGGGCAGGGACAAGAACAGGAGAGATGCGATGGCAGGGAACAGACTGAGACCCAGCAAGACCAGGAGCAGAAGCAGAAAAAATTACCAGACTTCTTCTGCGCGCAGTCTGAACACGCAGCCACGAAACGGCGCGTGTCACGCTCCTGAGTCGGCCACCAAAAGCGCTGGCGAATAGACGCAAGAGTGCCTCGAACACCGGGATGACCAGCTAACTTGGCAGAGTGAGCCCACTGAAGAACAGCCAGACGAGTGGAAACAGGAACGAAAAGGAGGTTACTAGGACAAGCGCGCGGCGACGCAGTGTGCGTGAGTGCTTGCTTAACCTGTCTTTCAATTCCCCAGACTGTCAACCCGACAACACGCCCATAAGGAAGAATCCCTCGGGATCAGTAGAAGCCACAGAAGAACTAAACAGACGGGATAAGGCATCAGGCTTGGTGTTCTTGCTACCCGGACGGTAAGAAATCACAAACTCGAAACGAGCGAAAAACAACGCCCAACGAGCTTGACGGGCATTAAGTCGTTTGGCAGAACGGATGTACTCAAGGTTCTTATGGTCTGTCCAAACGACAAAAGGAACGGTCGCCCCTCCAACCACTGTCGCCATTCGCCTAGGGCTAAGCGGATGGCGAGCAGTTCACGGTTACCCACATCATAGTTGCGCTCAGATGGCGACAGGCGATGAGAAAAATAAGCGCACGGATGAACCTTATCGTCAGACTGGAAGCGCTGGGATAGAATGGCTCCCACGCCTACCTCTGAAGCGCCAACCTCGACAATGAATTGTCTAGTGACGTCAGGAGTAACGAGGATAGGAGCGGACGTAAAACGTTCTTTTAGAAGATCAAAAGCTCCCTGGGCGGAACCGGACCACTTAAAACACGTCTTGACAGAAGTAAGAGCTGTGAGAGGGGCAGCAACTTGACCGAAATTACGAATGAAACGCCGATAGAAATTAGCGAAACCTAAAAAGCGCTGCAACTCGACACGTGACCTTGGAACGGGCCAATCACTGACAGCTTGGACCTTAGCGGAATCCATCTGAATGCCTTCAGCGGAAATAACGGAACCGAGAAAAGTAACGGAGGAGACATGAAAAGAGCACTTCTCAGCCTTTACGTAGAGACAATTCTCTAAAAGGCGCGAGAACACGCTAACGTGCTGGAACATGAATCTCGAGTGACGGAGAAAAATCAGATACGTCAAGATAGACAAAACAAAAATGTTCAGCATGTCTCTCAGAACATCATTAACTAATGCCTGAAAACAGCTGGGCGCATTACGAGACCGAACGGCAGAACCCGTGCTCAAAATGCCCTAACGGGAGTGTTAAACGCTGTTTTCCACTAAATCCCCCTCTGATGCGCACGAGATGGTAAGCGTTACGAAGGTCCAACTTAGTAAAGCACCTGGCTCCTGCAGAATCTTCAGGCTGATGACATAAGGGGAAGCTGGATCACATTCTTAACCGTTATGTCATTCAGCTCCTCGGGCATCCACGCAGGGGCGCAGAGTAACGTCCTTCTTAACAAAAAGAACCCGCCCGGCCGGAGAAGAAGAAGGCACTATGGTACCGGCGTCAAGAGACACAGACAAATAATCCTCGAGAGCCTTACGTTCGGGAGCCGACAGAGAGTATAGTCTACCTCGAGGAGGCGTGGTCCCTGGAAGGAGAGATCAATACATAATCATACGACCGGTGAGGAGGAAGGAGTTGCCTGGGACCACTGAAGACCGTGCGCAGATCATGTGATATTCCTCCGGCACTCCTGTCAAATCGCCAGGTTCCTCCTGGAGAAGTAGGAGAGAAGAAACGGGAGGGATGGCAGACATTAAACACTTCACATGACAAGAAACGTTCCAGGATAGGATAGAATTACTAGACCAATTAATAGAAGGATTATGACATACTAGCCAGATGACCCAAAACAACAGGTGTAAACGGAACGGAAAATCAAAAAGAAATAGTCTCACTGTGGTTACCAGATACTGTGAGAGTTAAAGGTAGTGTCTCAAATTTGATACTGGGAAGATGACTACCATCTAAGGCAAACATGGGCGTAGGCTTGTCTAACGGTCTGAAAGGAATGTTATGTTTCCGAACCCATGCTTCGTCCATGAAACAACCCTCAGCCCCAGAGTCAATCAAGGCACTGCATGTAGACCCGAACCGGTCCAGCGTGATGGACCGACATAGTAGTACAAGATCTAGATGAAGGACCTGAGTAGTAGCGCTCACCAGTAGCCCGCTTACTGATGGGCTTCCTGGCCTCTTACTGGACATGAATTAACAAAATGTCCAGCAACTCCGCAATAGAGGCACAGGCGGTTGGTGATCCTCCGTTCCCTCCCTTAGTCAGATGCGAATCCTCCCCAGCTGCATGGGCTCAGTCTCAAAGCCAGCGGAGGGAGATGGTTGCGATGGGCGGAGCAGGGAAACACCGCTGATGCGAGCTCTCTTCCACGAGCCCGGTGACGAAGATCTACCCGTCGTTCTATGCGGATGGCGAGAGCAATCAAAGAGTCCACATCTGGAAGGAACCTCCGGGAGAGAATCTCATCCTTAACCACTGCGTGGAGTCCTCCAGAAAACGAAAGGAAGAGCGCCGGCTCGTTCCACTCACTAGAGGCAGCAAGAGTGCGAAACTCAATGGAATAATCCGTTATGGGACCGTTCACCTTGCTGGCATAAGGAAGCCAGGGCCCTAGAAGCCTCCCCACCAAAAACTGAACGGTCAAAACCCGAATCATCTCCTTTTTAAAGTTCTGGAATTTGTTAGAGCAATCAGCCCTTGCCTCCCAGATAGCTGTGCCCCATTCTCGAGCCCGGCCAGTAAGGAGTGAAATGACGTGGCGCAACTCGAGCTCTCTCTCTAGAGTATGTGTTGGGTTGAGAGAAACACAATCCACACTGCGTGAGAAAGGGAGCTGCACTCAGTGGGCTGCCCGAGTAGCAAGGTGGGTTATTAACCCTAGGTTCTGGGAGGCCGGCAGGCCAGGAAGTAACAGGTGGCACGAGACGTAGACTCTGGAACTGTCCAGAGAGAGGTCGGAAAACCTGAGCGGCCAGGTTCTCCACGGCATGGCGTAGCAGCAGACAATTCCTGCTCGTGTCTGCCGAGCATGGCTCCTTGGATCTTGACGGCAGTGTAAACAGCGTCTGAAGTCGCTGGGTCCATTCCTTGGTCGGTTCCTTCTGTCATGCTGGTAAAAGAGGACCCAAAAGCGACTTAACAGAAGCAGAGTTTAATAATGTTCAAAACGGAATAACTGACATCCTCTAGATTTGTAGAGGGGAAAACAACTGGAGAAGCGGCCACAGACTGCAGGTCGCCTGGTAGGCGCAGGCCGTAGTCGACTGAGACACCTGCTCACACGCAGCGTCTGATGAAGGCACAAACACGACAGAACAGGGTGATACACAATCACGGCAAAAAACACGACAGGACAGGGCGAAACGCAATCACAGCATGGAATATACAATATAAGGAACCGACGGCACAGGAACGGAACACAAAGGAATAAATAGGGACTCTAATCAGGGGAAAGGATCGGGAACAGGTGTGGGAAGACTAAATGATGATTAGGGGAATAGGAACAGCTGGGAGCAGGAACGGAACGATAGAGAGAAGAGAGAGCGAGAGAGAGAGAGGGAGGGGGAGAGAGAGGGCTAGAAGGAGGGAAAGAACCAAATAAGACCAGCAGAGGGAAACGAATAGAATGGGAAGCACAGGGACAAGACAAGATAATAAATGACAAACATGACAGAAGCAGTGCGGCTTGGTTGGGTTGTGTATCGGAGGACGCATGACTTTCAACCTTCGTCTCTCCCGAGCCCGTAGGGGAATTGTAGCGATGAGACAAGATAGTGGCTACTAAAACAATTGGATACCACGAAATTGGGGAGAAAAGGGGGTAAAATTCAAAAAATAACAAATAAAATAAAAAGAAAACACTGTATTTCCACTGACCCCTACCTGTGAGTTGATTAGTTGGCACTGAAAGAAATGGAAAAATACTAAAAGTTATAATCAGTGCATAACCTAACACTTCACACTTCAATCTGTTAACACAACAAACAAGCAATATGAGAGTGTAAAAGGACTCCTAGTTTTCATTCAATCTGGTTGGGTCAAATTCATAAAGATTTTGAAATATGAATGTTGTTGATGTGCCAACATGTAGAAAACACATACAAAGGGGAACCTACATCCAAAGGCTAGTTCCTTTACCACTTTGTAGAGCCTGAAAACTTCTAGTACAGTCTTTAACAAAGGGAAAGTACCTTAAATCGTCAGCGGAATGGAAAGACCCACTTGTGGGAAGGATGTGCAGAAATCTGAACTTACCGCCATTCCACTAGCTCAGTGAAAAGTGGGGAATTACTTTCCAGTGAATTATGTGGTAGACTTTGTCAGGAATATATAAAACGCTAATAGTAAAGCTCATGCCACTGAAAACGTAAAATAACTGCTGCTAGTGCTTTGTCATGTGCTACTGTGAGAATTTCATATTCACTATTGCACATCTGTTTATAATTACAGAGCAGTATTCACAAAAGACTTGGCTATATGACATCATCATTCACAGTATGTTCAATTCATGTAAACATTATTTTTTTTGTTGCCCAGATGCCCTTCAAGTAGCATCCCACTTCCATTTACCTATTTCAACATCAGCTGCCTCTGTCCATCTCTCCTCTTGAACATTGGATACATAGCAGAGATATGTTCCTCTATGGTCTGACTCTGCATTCTCTATCTACAAGGGACACAATCAAATGCATTCACATCACTGTTTGGCTCTACTCATACATATTAAGACTTCTCCTAGAATTTAAACCTCATGTTAAATATGAATTAAGTTATTCTAAATTACAATGTTTACATAGGGACAAGTGGTGTATTGGAGGGTAAACACAAGTAAACACAGTTAACCCACTTTTTTTTGCTCTGCACTTGTCACTCACTTTCTGGGGGAAATTGCATTGAAAATATAGGAAAAGTACATTTTTTCGTCTCAACCAGAGTTTTCACACCAATTTTTTTACCACTCCATCACTAAATAGGAATGGTGAAGCATGGTATCTCAGCCAGCAAATGATAAGACAGAGTAAACACAATGACCTGAGTGCAGGAGTAGATAAACACTGGTGTTACCTGCAGTGTGTCCATGGTCTTGCCCAACAGAGGATGTCCATTTCTGTACCACTGGTAGTGAGGGGTGGGAATGCCAAAGGCGATGCAGCTGAGGGTGAGTCTCTCCCCTGTCTGACAGTCTGTGGTGCAGGGTGTATGAAAGGATATGGGGCTCCCCTGCCATGCTACTGGGAGACCTGAAGAAAAAAATAAGAAAAAATGCAATAGCAATACATTATAGGCAAAACAGTGCTCTAAATTGATCAAGGGAAGATTTAATAACCTGTATTACAAACATGTTATTATCTTAGAACTGGTAACTAATATAGGGGATTTCTATACCTGGTTTAGCAATGTCCAGGACCTTTACTGTGACCCATTTACTGAACACACAGTTGCAGAACTGGTCATTCACGCGACAAATGTAGAGCTGAGACCAGGGCTGACAATCAGATCTGCTCTGGTCCCACCAAATACCTAAAAACATTAAACATTTCATTGATATATACTGTGTTACTCTATGAATTGACAACATACTGTGTCAGACAAGAATGACAAAAATCTCAATAACCACATACCTCCTCTTTACTAGACTTGAACCACTGGTAGTTCAGATACCGGTTCCCTCTGCTCTCACACTCAGAGTCACCTTATAGCTCCGTGGTACATACACAGAAACAGGATGCTGCACAATGACGATGTCTGAAAATGTAAATTTATAAAGTGATAAGTGATTAAAGGGCCAATCCGCAGTTGAAACTATAACAAAGCCAACACCCCGCCTGTGTTGGTAAAACCTGAGGGATGCAAGGGCTATGCAGGTTTGTTAACATTTACAATGTTTACAAACATTGGAGTAAAACAACCTTATATTTTGGGTGTGACATTTGAACTAAGCTCATGAAGTTATATTCTTCAAGAATCACTATGTATACATCATTAATTTATAAGTCTAAAAATAGATAGCCCCTTTCGCAGTTACTGTAGGATAAGTTCAATAACATAATATTATGCTTTGTTATTCAAAATATTGTTATGTCAGTGTACTGATAAAATGGAACATAGTTAACTTGCACAATAAATATGGCAAATACACACCTCTGATCATGTTTTTCATCACTTCAACATGAAATAAGAACTTCTGAACCTCAAGTATGATCTGTTCTGGTCATTACTGCACTGTGCTACCTATTAAGCAAAAGACAGAATATGAGTGTCAGTTGTGCCAGAGGTGAGTGAACAATGTATCAACAAAAACAAGTCAAGATCCAGCCAAAAATCACAGGAACATGTCATGGAGATGACATCTGATAAGGGCCACATGGAACAAATGTGCATACATATGTGCGCACAAGTGTCACTAATAGATTCCCACTTCCCATTTCACAACCGCGCATGTGACAAATACGATAACACAAGGAACAATGAATCGATTTCAAGAGAAATTGAGACTGGTAGGTAGGTTAGCATATTTGCAAAACAATCTGTGCTTTAATAAAAGGTCAGCCAAACTGGACATCTTCCTGAAAATGGCTTACTACAGAGTAGTAACAATTATAGGCTACTATGAACATTTGCAAGTTTATCAATGGCTGTAAAATTAGGACCAAATAATGTCCTTTATAGTCTACAGCTCAAATTGTGACTCTAAATGATATGGTGTCTAACTGCACCAATAAGATGAATAGCCTATAAATGTCTAGAGCAGGGTTGACATGTCTGCAGTTTTCCAGACATTTAGTTAATTTGAAAACGATGTCAAGGATGAAAATTTACCAAGTTTCTGGACTACTTCTAAATTCAACTCACTATCAGGCAGTAAGGAAGGCTGTTGCTGAGTGTGTGAGTGGTGGGGAGGGCCGGAGGGCCGGAGGGGTGTGTGTGTGTGTGTGTTGAGAGAGAACTGCAGCATGTTCTGACAACTTTTTACCAGTTGTAAACAGGCCAATTTCATGGAGACAAGTATTTCCAACCCTTTTTCCATAAAACATACAGTATTAATGTGCAAGAACTGATGCACATCAAGAAATAACTGTGACAAAGCACTGGGAAACGACTTTAGGCGCACTAGTGCGCATTACATAAATTCGCTTGAAGGTGGTTTAAACTGCACGCAAGGAAAGGGTTTTACGCATGCTCAGTTCTTGGATCTTGAGCGCTGCGCAGTTGGAAATTTTAAATAGAAATTATGGAACTCCCTTGCGTGCTTCTGTTATGGGGAAAGTCCACAATGCAACTCACAATAAACGTGGAGAATGATACATTTTGTAATCAAATCAAATCAAATCAAATTTATTTATATAGCCCTTCGTACATCAGCTGATATCTCAAAGTGCTGTACAGAAACCCAGCCTAAAACCCCAAACAGCAAACAATGCAGGTGTAAAAGCACGGTGGCTAGGAAAAACTAGATTATAACAGAAAATGACCAAGATGTTCAAATGTTCATAAATGACCAGCATGGTCAAATAATAATAAGGCAGAACAGTTGAAACTGGAGCAGCAGCACAGTCAGGTGGACTGGGGACAGCAAGGAGCCATCATGTCAGGTAGTCCTGGGGCACGGTCCTAGGGCTCAGGTCCTCCGAGAGAGAGAAAGAAAGAGAGAATTAGAGAGAGCATATGTGGGGTGGCCAGTCCTCTTCTGGCTGTGCCGGGTGGAGATTATAACAGAACGTGGCCAAGATGTTCAAATGTTCATAAATGACCAGCATGGTTGAATAATAGCAAGGCAGAACAGTTGAAACTGGAGCAGGAGCATGGCCAGGTGGACTGGGGACAGCAAGGAGTCCTCATGTCAGGTAGTCCTGGGACATGGTCCTAGGGCCCAGGCCAGTTGAAACTGAGCAGCAGCATGGCCAGGTGGACTGGGGACAGCAAGGAGTCATCATGTCAGGTAGTCCTGGGGCATGGTTCTAGGGCTCAGGTCCTCCGAGAGAGAGAAAGAAGGAGAGAAGGAGAGAATTAGAGAACGCACACTTAGATTTACACAGGACACCGAATAGGACAGGAGAAGTACTCCAGATAAACAAACTGACCCTAGCCCCCCGACACATAAACTACTGCAGCATAAATACTGAGGCTGAGACAGGAGGGGTCAGGAGACACTGTGGCCCCATCCGAGGACACCCCGGACAGGGCCAAACAGGAAGGATATAACCCCACCCACTTTGCCAAAGCACAGCCCCCACACCACTAGAGGGAAATCTACAACCACCAACTTACCATCCTGAGACAAGGCCGAGTATAGCCCACAAAGATCTCCGACACGGTACAACCCAAAGGGGGGAAACCCAGACAGGCCGACCACAACAGTGAATCAACCCACCCAGGTGACGCACCCCCCAGGGACGGCACGAGAGAGCCCCAGCAAGCCAGTGACTCAGCCCCGTAACAGGGTTAGAGGCAGAGAATCCCAGTGGAAAAAGGGGAACCGGCCAGGCAGAGACAGCAAGGGCGGTTCGTTGCTCCAGAGCCTTTCCGTTCACCTTCCCACTCCTGGGCCAGACTACACTCAATCATATGACCCACTGAAGAGATGAGTCTTCAGTAAAGACTTAAAGGTTGAGACCGAGTTTGCGTCTCTGACATGGGTAGGCAGACCGTTCCATAAAAATGGAGCTCTATAGGAGAAAGCCCTGCCTCCAGCTGTTTGCTTAGAAATTCTAGGGACAATTAGGAGGCCTGCGTCTTGTGACCGTAGCGTACGTATAGGTATGTACGGCAGGACCAAATCAGAGAGGTAGGTAGGAGCAAGCCCATGTAATGCTTTGTAGGTTAGCAGTAAAACCTTGAAATCAGCCCTTGCTTTGACAGGAAGCCAGTGTAGAGAGGCTAGCACTGGAGTAATATGATCAAATTTTTTGGTTCTAGTCAGATTCTAGCAGCCGTATTTAGCACTAACTGAAGTTTATTTAGTGCTTTATCCGGTAGCCGGAAAATAGAGCATTGCAGTAGTCTAACCTAGAAGTGACAAAAGCATGGATTAATTTTTCTGCATCATTTTTGGACAGAAAGTTTCTGATTTTTGCAATGTTACGTAGATGGAAAAAAGCTGTCCTCGAAATGGTCTTGATATGTTCTTCAAAAAGAGAGATCAGGGTCCAGAGTAACGCCGAGGTCCTTCACAGTTTTATTTGAGACGACTGTACAACCATTAAGATTAATTGTCAGATTCAACAGAAGATCTCTTTGTTTCTTGGGACCTAGAACAAGCATCTCTGTTTTGTCCGAGTTTAATAGTAGAAAGTTTGCAGCCATCCACTTCCTTATGTCTGAAACACATGCTTCTAGCGAGGGCAATTTTGGTGCTTCACCGTGTTTCATTGAAATGTACAGCTGTGTGTCATCCGCATAGCAGTGAAAGTTTACATTATGTTTTCGAATAACATCCCCAAGAGGTAAAATATATAGTGAAAACAATAGTGGTCCTAAACAGAACCTTGAGGAACACCGAAATGTACAGTTGATTTGTCAGAGGACAAACCATTCACAGAGACAAACTGATATCTTTCCGACAGATAAGACCTAAACCAGGCCAGAACATGTCCGTGTAGACCAATTTGGGTTTCCAATCTCTCCAAAAGAATGTGGTGATCGATGGTATCAAAAGCAGCACTAAGGTCTAGGAGCACGAGGACAGATGCAGAGCCTCGGTCCGATGCCATCAAAAATGTCATTTACCACCTTCACAAGTGCCGTCTCAGTGCTATGATGGGGTCTAAAACCAGACTGAAGCATTTCGTATACATTGTTTGTCTTCAGGAAGGCAGTGAGTTGCTGCGCAACAGCCTTCTCTAAAATCTTTGAGAGGAATGGAAGATTTGATATAGGCCGATAGTTTTTTATATTTTCTGGGTCAAGGTTTGGCTTTTTCAAGAGAGGCTTTATTACTGCCACTTTTAGTGAGTTTGGTACACATCCAGTGGATAGAGAGCCGTTTATTATGTTCAACATAGGAGGGCCAAGCACAGGAAGCAGCTCTTTCAGTAGTTTAGTTGGAATAGGGTCCAGTATACAGCTTGAAGGTTTAGAGGCCATGATTATTTTCATCATTGTGTCAAGAGATATAGTACTAAAACACTTGAGCGTCTCTCTTGATCCTAGGGTCCTGGCAGAGTTGTGCAGACTCAGGACAACTGAGGCTTGGAGGAATACGCAGGTTTAAAGAGGAGTCCGTAATTTGCTTTCTAATAATCATAATCTTTTCTCAAAGAAGTTCATGAATTTATCACTGCTAAAGTGCAAGTCATCCTCTTGGGGAATGCTGCTTTTTAGTTAGCTTTGCCACAGTATCAAAAAGGAATTTCGGATTGTTCTATTTTCCTCAATTAAGTTAGAAAAATAGGACGATCGAGCAGCAGTAAGGGCTCTTCGGTACTGCACGGTACCATCCTTCCAAGCTAGTCGGAAGACTTCCAGTTTGGTGTGGCGCCATTTCCGTTCCAATTTTCTGAAGCTTGCTTCAGAGCTCGGTATTTTCTGTGTACCATGGAGCTAGTTTCTTATGAGACATTTTTTAGTTTTTAGGGGTGCAACTGCATCTAGGTATTGCGCAAGGTTAAATTGAGATCCTCAGTTAGGTGGTTAACGGATTTTTGTCCTCTGGCGTCCTTGGGTAGGCAGAGGGAGTCTGGGGAAGGGCATCAAGGAATCTTTGTGTTGTCTGTGAATTTATAGCACGACTTTGATGTTCCTTGGTTGGGGTCTGAGCAGATTATTTGTTGCAATTGCAAACGTAATAAAATGGTGGTCTGATAGTCCAGGATTATGAGGAAAAAACATTAAGATCCACAACATTTATTCCATGGGACAAAACTAGGTCCAGCGTATGACTGTGAGAGTGAGTGGGTCCAGAGACATGTTGGACAAAACCCACTGAGTCGATGATGGCTCCAAAAGCCTTTTGAGTGGGTCTGTGGACTTTTCCATGTGAATATTAAAGTCACCAAAGATTAGAATATTATCTGCAATGACTACAAGGTCTGATAGGAATTCAGGGAACTCAGTGAGAAATGCTGTATATGGCCCAGGAGGCCTGTAAACAGTAGCTATAAAAAGTGATTGAGTAGGCTGCATAGATTTCATGACTAGAAGCTCAAAAGACGAAAACGTCATTTTCTTTTTTTTGTAAATTGAAATTTGCTATCGTAAATGTTAGCAACACCTCCGCCTTTGCGGGATGCATCTGGGGGATATGGTCACTAGTGTAGCCAGGAGGTGAGGCCTCATTTAACACAGTAAATTCATCAGGCTTAAGCCATGTTTAGTCAGGCCAATCACATCAAGATTATGATCAGTGATTAGTTCATTGACTATAATTGCCTTTGAAGTAAGGGATCTAACATTAAGTAGCCCTATTTTGAGATGTGAGGTATCATGATCTCTTTCAGTAATGACAGGAATGGAGGTGGTCTTTATCCTAGTGAGATTGCTAAGGCAAACACCGCCATGTTTAGTTTTGCCCAACCCAGGTCGAGGCACAGACACGGTCTCAATGGTGATAGCTGCTGACTACACTAACTATGCTAGTGGCAGACTCCACTATGCTGGCAGGCTGGCTAATAGCCTGCTGCCTGGCCTGCACCCTATTTCATTGTGGAGCTAGAGGAGTTAGAGCCCTGTCTATGTTGGCAGATAAGATGAGAGCACCCTCCAGCTAGGGATGGAGTCCGTCACTCCTCAGCATGGTCAGGCTTGGTCCTGTTTAGGGCGAGTCCCAGAAAGAGGGCCAATTATCTACAAATTCTATCTTTTGGGAGGGGCAGAAAACAGTTTTCAACCAGCGATTGAGTTGTGAGACTCTGCTGTAGAGCTCATCACTCCCCCTAACTGGGAGGGGGCCAGAGACAATTACTCGATGCCGACACATCTTTCTAGCTGATATGCACGCAGAAGCTATGTTGCGCTTGGTGATCTCTGACTGTTTCATCCTAACATCGTTGGTGCCGACGTGATAACAATATCTCTATACTATCTACACTCGCCAGTTTTAGCTTTAGCCAGCACCATCTTCAGATTAGCCTTAACGCCGGTAGCCCTGCCCCGGTAAACAGTGTATGATCGCTGGATGACCCGCTTTAAGTCTAATACTGCGGGTAATGGAGTCGCCACGACTAGAGTTTTCAATTTGTCAGAGCTAATGGTGGGAAGCTTCGGCGTCTCAGACCCCGTAACGGAGTGAGTAGAGACCAGAGAAGACTCGGCCTCGGGACACCGACCGCTGCTTAATGGGGAGAACCGGCTGAAAGTTTCTGTCTGCTGAATGAGCGACACCGGTTGAGCGT